>NC_091161.1:2519931-2704931 GCF_040958095.1 Procambarus clarkii | reverse complement strand
CTATTTGAGCCACTTCCCCGACGGCAACTCGGATGGTAATCTTGGGCATAGCATTTCACCAAATCACCTCATTCTTTGGGGCACACGTGAGGAACACAAATGCGAACAAGCCTGAATGGTCCCCAGGACTATATGCGAATGAAAACTCACACCCCAGAAGTGACTCGAACCCATACTCCCAGAAGCAACGCAACTGGTAACTACAGGGCGCCTTAATCCGCTTGACCCGTGATGGTCAAGCGGATTAAGGCGCCCTGTAGTTACCAGTTGCGTTGCTTCTGGGAGTATGGGTTCGAGTCACTTCTGGGGTGTGAGTTTTCATTCGCATATAGTCCTGGGGACCATTCAGGCTTGTTCGCATTTGTGTTCCTCACGTGTGCCCCAAAGAATGAGGTGATTTGGTGAAATGCTATGCCCAAGATTACCATCCGAGTTGCCGTCGGGGAAGTGGCTCAAATAGCCTCGGCTATCACTTCCTTTTGACGGCCGTGATGGTCAAGCGGATTAAGGCGCCCTGTAGTTACCAGTTGCGTTGCTTCTGGGAGTATGGGTTCGAGTCACTTCTGGGGTGTGAGTTTTCATTCGCATATAGTCCTGGGGACCATTCAGGCTTGTTCGCATTTGTGTTCCTCACGTGTGCCCCAAAGAATGAGGTGATTTGGTGAAATGCTATGCCCAAGATTACCATCCGAGTTGCCGTCGGGGAAGTGGCTCAAATAGCCTCGGCTATCACTTCCTTTTGACGGCCGTGATGGTCAAGCGGATTAAGGCGCCCTGTAGTTACCAGTTGCGTTGCTTCTGGGAGTATGGGTTCGAGTCACTTCTGGGGTGTGAGTTTTCATTCGCATATAGTCCTGGGGACCATTCAGGCTTATTCGCATATATATATATATATATATATATATATATATATATATATATATATATATATATATATATATATATATATATATATATAGACCAGAGACCAATTATATATATATATATATATATATATATATATATATATATATATATATATATATATATATATATATATATATATATATATATATAATTTCGTAAACCTCACCCTGTAAACATTCATGTTTCTACATGTTAAACAAGCTACGAGGATGAGGGAAGGGGATGTTCCCTCCTTGCTGGATATTATATTTACCAGGAAAGAGAAAGATATATTTATCATTCAGTACCTCCCTCCTTTGGTACCTCCCTTTTCCTCCTTTCAGTACCTCCCTCCTTTTACCCAAGTGACATGGTCACTTGGGTAAAAGTGACCATGTCTTTTTGGGAATAAAGTATGCAATGCATTATAATCTGGAAGAAAATGAGCTTGAAGCAGTTGAAAAACCTGACTTGTGGAGAGGTCATTATCGGGAACTCAGATATTTCCTTAAGGAATTTGACAAACACTTGCTGTTAGGACATGAAGTAAATGAGATGTATGTCAAGTTTTGTGAAATATATGATAATGGCACAACAAAATTTATACTAAAGCAGAGATGCAGAACTAGGAAAAGGGGAAAAATTGCCCAAACATACAAGCAATACAAAGATGCGAGAAACAACAATAGCAGTAAGGAGAGGGGCAGAAAGACTATGACTTTCGGTCATATTCAACAACACAAATATACATACACACACACACATTATTGGAAAAAATTGGAATTGGAATATTGGAAAAAATATTTGAAACTAAATGGGTAGAACACCTGGAGAGAAATTATATAATTTCAGACAGACAGTATGGTTTTCGATTTGGAAGATCCTGTGTATCGAATTTACTCAGTTTCTATGATCGAGCAACAGATATATTACAGGAAAGAGATGGTTGGGTTGACTGCATCTATCTGGACCTAAAAAAGGCATTCGACAGAGTTCCACATAGAGAGGTTGTTCTGGAAACTGGAAAATATTGGAGGGGTGACAGGTAAGCTTCTAACATGAATGAAAAATTTTCTGACTGATAGAAAAATGAGGGCAGTAATCAGAGGCAATGTATCGGACTGGAGAAATGTCACAAGTGGAGTACCACAGGGTTCAGTTCTTGCACCAGTGATGTTTATTGTCTACATAAATGATCTACTAGTTGGTATACAGAATTACATGAACATGTTTGCTGATGATGCTAAGATAATAGGAAGGATAAGAAATTTAGATGATTGTCATGCCCTTCAAGAAAACCTGGATAAAGTAAGTATATGGAGCACCACTTGGCAAATGGAATTTAATGTTAATAAATGCCATGTTATGGAATGTGGAACAGGAGAACATAGACCCCACACAACTTATATATTATGTGAGAAACCTTTAAAGAATTCTGATAAAGAAAGAGATCTAGGGGTGGTTCTAGATAGAAAACTATCACCTGAGGACCACATAAAGAATATTGTGCGAGGAGCCTATGTTACGCTTTCTAACTTTAGAATTGCGTTTAAATACATGGATGGTGATATACTAAAGAAATTGTTCATGACTTTTGTTACGCCAAAGCTAGAATATACAGCTGTTGTGTGGTGCCCAACAACAGAAGTTGGCCTATATCTTAAGAAGCACATCAACAAACTGGAAAAGGTGCAAAGACATGCTTCTAAGTGGCTCCCAGAACTGAAGGGCAAGAGCTACGAGGAGAGGTTAGAGGCATTAAATATGCCAAAACTAAAAGACAGAAGAAAGAGGTGATATGATCACTACATACAAAATAGTAACAGGAATTGATAAAATCGACAGGGAAGATTTCCTGAGACCTGGAACTTCAAGAACAGGAGGTCATAGATTGAAACTAGCTTAACACAGATGCTAAAGAAATATAAGAAAATTCACTTTCGCAAATAGAGTGGTAGACGGTTGGAACAAGTTAGGTGAGAAGGTGGTGGAGGCCAAGACCATCAGTAGTTTCAAAGCGTTATATGACAAAGAGTGCTGGGAAGACGGTCTCATCCTGTAACTACACTTAGGTAATTACACACACACTATATATATATAAATATAACTGAAAACTCACACCCCAGAAGTGACTCGAACCCATACTCCCAGGAGCAACGCAACTGGTATGTACAAGACGCCTTAATCCACTTGACCATCACGACCGGACAAAATGAGGTGATAGCCGAGGCTATTTGAACCACCCCACCGCCGGCACTCGGATAGTAATCTTGGGCATAGCATTTTACCAAATCACCTCATTCTTTGGGGCACACGTGAGGAACACAAATGCGAACAAGCCTGAATGGTCCCCAGGACAATATGCAACTGAAAACTCACACCCCAGAAGTGACTCGAACTTTGCTATGCCCAAGGTTACTATCCATCACATAGTGACGGAGGGTGTGCGAATAATTTTGTTGACAGAGTTTACTTTTGTTCAGGTCTACATCAGCAGATAATGAGAATTCCCAGAGATACTTGTAACCGACTCTAAGCCGAGCAGTAGTAACATCTAGAAGTCTGCTGATTTTATTGGATGATCCATAGATGTGTGGCTCCTCTTGCATGATAGTATGATTGTTATGTAAATTGGTGGGCTTGCTATGGGGGGAACTGGTACTATTAAGGGGTAGGGGTAGTTAGAAGACAGAGTTATCAAATATGGGAGAGCTATAAGGCCCGGCCCCCAAAATAAACTATCCACAGTAATAATAACTTGCTACTAGACCATGTCAGACAAAGGGTTGATCAATGCACTTCCACACAGGAAGAAGGGATACTCTGTTCTAATTTACTTATTTATTAACCCCTTAACAACCCCCCATATACACTCACACCAATAACAATAATAATAATTACTTTACCACACTATCTTACGTTAAAAGCCTTGGTCCACATAAGCAGGATACAAGGTTTACACTAAGAACAAGCTAGGGTAAAGTACTACTGGATAAGCACTGAAGCTGGATACAGCTTAGGGTAGTGAGACCACGTGGTACCCTAATACCAAAACACAACACTGAGGGGTACCCAAAACACTGGCAAATACTACCCCCAGGTCTCACCAATCGTTACTACCAGAGTAGGCACACTTAAACACACAGTACTTAACTTAATGGTATAGGAACTTAACGTAAAGGAAATAAGTAAGAGGAGAAGGGAGGAGAGTAGGGGCGCAGCCACAGAGTAGGTCTCGTCCCCACGAACGCCAGCCAGAAGAAGAACGCTCGCAGCGACCAGCTCAGGCCTCCCGCATTGTGGTGGTGCCGGGAGGAGCCTAATTGATCATGCAGCTAAGCACATTAAAAATCTTCTCCTATGCAACATATTGTTACTTTACAAATGATTAGAAAGTATTAGTAAACATAGTTGGTGCCTATGTTATTATTTAATAATCAACCCCCAAGCTCAGTCTTTAAATGCTCTTTGAGAAACAAAAATAGTCTTACGTCTGGCAGGGAAGATACAAACAAAGACACATCGACTTGCGTTTTGCTAATCTAACGTAGCTTATTTAGTTCAATTTTGACCTCTGGTTTCCACTGAGGAACCCAGGGTCGTAACACTCCTCCCCCCTTCAGAGAAAAAAAAATGTGACTACTAGAATAGTAGTCATATTTTTTTTTTTGTAAGAGTATACAGAGAATAAAAAGGTAAATCTATGACAAAAAAAAATCAATCAAAACCAACAATTTCTCTGCAAGATAAGTACAAAGGAATTCTCTGAGAGAAAAAAAAACACATACACAAAAAAACAGGGAAGTAAATAAATTGGACACGGAATATTTAATGTCACAGGAGAACCTAAAAAAAAATAACTAAAGCATGACAGTTGGTAAATGGCTTCCTGTGGCTCAGAAGAATGTTATTCAGGCAACCGGGACAGAGCGTCGGCTATCACGTTGAGCCTGCCTGGTAGGTCTGTAATGGAAAGATTGAAGTCCTGTAGGTACAATACCCACCTGAGGATGCGTTTATTCTTCCCCTTCATCTGAGTGAGGAAGACCAGTGGGTTATGGTCCGTGTACACTTCCACTATATTACCTGTGAGGTAAACTTCGAACTTTTTACATGTTAACACTAGCGCCAATGCCTCTTTTTCTACCACTGAATAATTGCGTTGCACCTTGTCAAATTTCACAGAGTAATAATATAGTGGGTATTCCACCTGATCATCCCCAGTTTGCAACAACACTGCACCAGCACCCGAGTCAGACGCGTCAACATGAATTTTAAACGGTCGGTCGAACATTGGACTAGCAAGCACTGGGGCGGACGCTAAGATCAATTTCAAATTTTTAAATGCCTCTGCACAGTCTGATGACCACTTAAATTTAACGGCTTTCTGCAACAAGTCAGTGAGAGGAGTGGCAACACTGGAAAAGTTCTGACAAAAGCGTCGATAGTACGCACACATACCGATAAATCTTTGAACGTCCTTTTTAGACTTTAGCACTGGATACTCCAGAATAGCACTGATTTTATCTTGACAAGGTAACACTTTTCCTTGGCCCACTTCATAACCGAGGTTGGTCACTGTGCCTTGGCCAAAATGACACTTTTTTGCATTTAAGGTAAGATTTGCCTTTTTCAAGATTGCGAACAACTGGCATAACCTAGCTATGTGGTCAGCCCAATTACTGTCAAAGAGCACGATATCATCTAAATACGCCCGACAATTTGGCACATTAGCGAGCAAAGAGTTCATTAGCCTCTGGAACGTGGCAGGGGCATTACCCAAGCCGAACGGTAACACTTGATACTCAAAAACACCCTCGGGTGTCACGAACGCAGTTAGTTTTTTGGCACGTTCAGTGAGCAGGATTTGATAATACCCCCTCGAGAGATCGAATTTCGAGACGTAGTTGGCATTTCCCAGCTCGTCGATGCAGTCCTCGAGGAGGGGCAGCGGATAGGCATCCACAATGGTCACCTTGTTGAGCTGCCGATAGTCTGTGCATAATCGCCAGGAGCCGTCTGGTTTGGGGAACAAAAGGCAGGGCAAGCACCATGAGCCCTGGCTCGGCCGGATGAGGCCGTGCTGGAGCAAGAAGTCGACCTCCTTCCGTACGATGGCCTTCTTTTCTGGACTCATCTGATAGGGTTGAAGGCGAATGGGGGTGTAGTCCATCAACTCGACATCATGGCAAATGGCATCAGTCTGGGTCGGGACCTCCCCGAACAGACTGGAGAATTCATTAACCAACGACTGCACCTCTTCATGTTGGGCCATCTGCAAATGGGACAGTCCCTCCTCCACAGCATTCACAGAACTAGAATTATTGAGAATGAGATTAGTTGGATCCCCAGAACAATCATCCCCTCCCTCACTGGAAATGGAAACATTGGTTAGTGCAATGGGCCTGGGGCCCTGGAACTTCTTCAGCCGATTTACATGTACGAGCATTACCTGGTTACGCTTGTCAGAGTGCCTCACTTTGTACGTGAGGTCCCCAGTCTTTTCTGTCACAATGTAGGGGCCTTCGTACTTGTGGGACATAGTGTTCCCTAGTCGAGGCTTTAATACCAGGACAGGGTCGCCAGGCTGAAATACCCGCAACTTAGATTTAGCATCGTTACGTTCTTTCATCTTGTCTTGGGCCTTCCCAAGATACTTTAGTGCCGCTGCCTTGCAGTCCTTGAGTCTCTGGTGGTGTTGCGCAAAGAAAGCCGAACCTTCGGTTAACGTTACGTTCCCTAACAGATTCTCCTGTAATATTTGCAAGGGTCCACGAACTTTATGGCCAAAGACTAACTCAAAAGGAGAACAACCCAGTGAACTTTGTAATCCCTCTCTAGCCGCAAACAAAACATACGGTAAATTCTCATCCCAGAAGGTGTGGGAACTCTCGCACGATGTCTTCAACATCTGCTTCAGAGTTAGTTGGAAACGTTCAATTACCCCCTGACTCTGTGGATGGTATGGGCTGGAAACCTTATGAGTTATTCCATGGTCCTTACAAAATTGTTCAAAAATATCAGACTTAAACTTAGTACCATTGTCAGTTTGCACGACCCGAGGCAGTCCAAAAGTGGAAAAAAATTGCAACATACGAGCAACAACAGTTTTTGCTCGGATGTTCCTTACAGCAAAAGCCTCTGGATAACGAGTTGTGATACACATCATCGTGATTAGGTAAATATTACCAGACTTAGTTCTAGGTAATGGTCCAACACAGTCCATTACCACATGAGAAAATGGTTCCTCTGGCATGACAATAGGCCTTAGAGGAGCTTTAGGTGGAGTCTGGTTTGGTTTCCCTACCAGTTGACAAACAATACACGCATTACAAAATTTTGCCACATCGCTTTTCAGCTTGGGCCAGAAAAAATACTTTAAAATTTTGTGATACGTAATATTAATACCTTGATGTCCCCCCATAGGATCATCATGAGCAGCTGTTAAAACTCTTACTCTATAGCAGGTCGGCAACATAACCTGGTAGACTACCTCCCACTCATTTGACAAGGGAGTACTCTGTGGTCTCTATTTTCTCATCAAAATCCGATCATTGTAGTAGTACCCAGTTGCTGCATCTACAATTTCCTCCATAGAGATGGCTGTCTCACGACAATCTGCAAGAGTGGGGTCAGCTTTCTGTAACTCACTCAAGGAGGCATCTAGGCCTTGGTCAGATGCCATTGGCCGAGGCTCAACAGTGTTCTCCTCCACCTCCCCACTACTCTCAGTAGGTGGCGGTGGCAGGCTCTCCACAATGTCCTTGGCCACGTCATCGAGTCGGGCCATGAATGTGTCCGCGAGGTCCACTTGGTTTTCACCACTCGAAAAGTTCCTTGTGTCCTCGGGATATACCACCTTGGCAAGCACAGGGCTGCCCTTACATTTAAGTCCCATAGACCTGGTCACCGCACACGCAGGGTACACAACATTATCCTCTGCGGCGGGTGGATCCAGGCAAACCATAGGGGTAGGCAACATAATAGGCAGTCTGGAGTCCCCCCTACCTTATCCCCTGCTAAATCATTACCAACTATTACATCAACATTAGGGAAAGGTAGGTTTGAAGTGACTCCGACTGTACAAACACCCTTGTAAAAATCAGATTCCAGGGTAACCTTATGGAGGGGTACTGCTCGAGTATCACTAGTGACACCCTCGACCAGTACCACCTCTCCAGTGTCGAGAGTGTCGGCACCTTGCAAAGCACTCTCTAAAATTAAAGTCTGGATGGTACTGGTGTCTCAGAAGATCACCGCGTCCTTCCAGGAAGAACCCTCAGACAAAAGTAGTCTCCCTTTCGATAAGAATGGGGTAAGCAAGTCCAACCACTGTGGGTTGGAGGTCTTACTCCCTAACCCATCCGAAGGCCTCAAGCCCTGTGTCACAACTAGAAGCATTGGGTCTTTTTTTTGGGTACAGTTGCTAACAACTGGCTAATAACGTGGTTTGGACGTTTACAGTGACCACAGAAACGTCGGGGAGAAGAGACATTACTAACAGAATTACCCTTCGGTTCACCCTTAGGTGCCGTGGGGCTAGACACTTTAACAGGGTTAGTTATGTCTGAAACAGAAGGTGCATTAGTTATAGGGTTAGAATGAGCTGGTCTGGACTGGCTGTGGGTATAAGTTTTGCTACTCTGTGGGGTAAAATTATTTTTATTAGGCCTTTTGCCCGCCAATTGGTAGTTTTCTGCCATCTTGGCCAAATCCCCTATCTTAGAATTTACCTCTATCCTACTTCTAATGTAATGTGAAACATTCTCTGGCATAATATCTATAAAATGCTCCATTAAAACTACGTTCCTGAGAGCCTCGTATGTTTCAGCTTTCGCCGAGCAAATCCATTTATCAAACAATCTAATTTGATCATTAACAAATTAAGTGAGTGGTTGGTTGTGAGTAGGCCTAAGGTTGCGATAAGCTTGGCAGTGAGCTTCAGGTGTAATTTCATATGCCCGCAAAATACGTTCCCTGACTTTATCATATTCAAAACACTCGTCGTCTGGCATGTTTATAAAAATATCTTGTGCTTTACCCCTAAATCTTCCCTGTAGGATTTTCACCTGTTATGGTTTTGGTTAGTTCATGGACATGGCCAATCTCTGAAAATGGTTGAAAAACCTTTCAGGGTCCGACTCTGAAAATTCAGGCAAATTATGTTTTTTCTCATAATGCCTGGGGTTTGAATCCCCGGCAGGTGGAGGTCCAGTGGCATTCACTCTAATTCTAGCCTCCTCGGTTTTGAGTCTTTGTTCCTCTAATTTTATTCTTGCTAACTCCAGAGCTAACTCTCTGTCCCTATGAGCTGCACTTTCCGCTTGGCTAGGCTGGCATAAAGGTGTATCACTTGCCAATAGTTCTTGATCAATACAATGTTGTAATATTTCATTCACCAAAGTCCACTTTTATCCGTGTCATTTAATTCTAGGCCAAATTCCTTGCCTAACAATACTAAATTAGACTTGGTAAGTTTCTTTATCTCTACCACTGAAGGATTCTTTGCCAGTTCCTGCATTTCAGATGCCATCACTAATTAATTTAGTTCTTAGCCAATGAAAAAATTAAAAAAATAAAAATTGGAAAAAACAAAAATTTGCACGGCCCCTAACACAAGGCCACACTTATCTCAATCATGAAGAGATCCAGCTAGGTGTCCAGTCAGTAAAAATGAATCCTTTGCTAGATGAGCTGGACCCTAGGCTAACACAACCGTTCTGCGGAAAACAAGAATTTTTAGTTTTGGCACTCAAAAATTAAATTTTTTCAATTTACTGTTCATCCTGGACAGGCCCCCACTTGTTATGTAAATTGGTGGGCTTGCTATGGGGGGAACTGGTACTATTAAGGGGTAGGGGTAGTTAGAAGACAGAGACCAAAATTAACCAATTTTCGCCTGCCTTTCTACGACCCTCCTGCCAAGTGTTCCCTATATGCCCATCCCTACTATAATTCACCAAGTATCTACCTTTAGAAACACTACCAAGAATCTATTCGCCGAAAACATGCCCAAACATAACAACAAGCAAGGTAGGGGTGCCTCTCGCTCTGGTTCCATTACTCCTAGAGATCTGAATGAAACACTGGCAACGCTGCAACCCTCGCCGATGTTGGTAAACACAGCATCCGCTCCACCTCCTCACTCCCCCCCTTCAACTCACCTCGAATCTCTAGCTGCAGAATTCATTCAATCTATGGCTCCCTGTCTAAACTTCAAACCTCTCAGAAGTAATCCATGGCTTCAGAAACTGCACAACCTTGTGAAAATGCAATCAGAAGCTATTTCGGCCCTCCAAGCCACAGTCACCCGACAACAACATACCATAGACCGCCTCCTTGAATCGTCGACGAACAACAACCAAGAAATTCTCAACTTACAATCTGTTGCAAATGATGCAATGGATCAAATACATAAGATTCAGGCCGAAGAAACCCTCTCAGCTCAAAGTGACCTCCTTCAAAAGCTGGAAAAACAGATCAATCTCCTTCAGATTCACCAGGCGGCTTCCGAAGATGACCAAGAGCAACAACAACTTCATGACTCCCTGATAATTAGCTCTACTGATCTACCTGATGAACAACAAGGTGAGAATTGCTGTAACATAGCCCACACCCTAATTAATTCAAAGATCATTGTCAATGTTCAAATCAAATCGGCTATTAGGATAGATAAAAACAATCCCCGTAACAGTAGGAGAATGCTCATCAAACTTGCAAATCCCTCTGCGAAGTTTGACCTCATACAATCAGCTGCTAAGCAAAAAACCAACCTCTATATAAATGAGTGTCTTACAAAGCAGCGTGGATCCCTCCTCTTCAGGCTACGTCAAATTCGCAAACATAACCTTGGTCTTATCAAGCAGTGCTACACTAGGAATGGTACGATTTTTGCGAAGAAAGAAGGTACAGGAAAAAGATATGAAATAAAATGTGACCAACAACTCCTGGCCTTCTTAAGTGATTGTGGTATATCTGAAAACCTGAACCCGACCAATGCCAGTACTTAAAATAACTCTTTCAGTGCCTGAGCCTAACCTAACTTAATCTAACTTTGTCTAAGGTGCTGTCTCTGCCTTACCATTTACCTAATGTTCTCTCATTCATATAATTTCCTAAATAATCCATCAAGTCTCCATGCACTTATGCAAGCATCTACCTCAGTTTCATTGTAAAATTTTACTTTTAAATCTAATCTTACCCTATTCCATTTATATTTTAAATTTAATTGTATTGATCTATGTCATTTATTAAAATCAATTATTGATCTCATTTTTGTTCTTTTAATTAAGTTCATACTAATTATAGGTTAAAACTAAGCTAAATAAAACTTATTATCTTTAAGATTATTTTACTTTACAATTATCATTTGTCAAATTTTTTTATATATTCATCTTGACGTCTCTACTGATTTGTTGTTCTCTCCACCAAACTTGTGTATCCTCCATGGCTATCTAGTGACCTTAATTCTACCTCTAATTGTTTCAATTCTTTTGTTTACTTGCATTTATTGTTGTTTTGCCTTAATTATTCTCTAATTTTAGCAGACTCAATACTTTGTAAGTTCTTATTGTATTGTTATATTATTATATTGTTGTGTTTTGCTATAATTACTTTCTATTTTACAGCAGATTTAGTTTTCATCTGTTCCTGTAATTGCTTATCTTATTGTATCGTGACATTCTTATCTATATGCTTACTGATATTGATCCTGATCGAAATCTTCTGTCCCATATCCACACAAATCAGCACATTGATCATCATTATTGCAGGTATTACACAGCAAATCTTGCAAAAAACAAACTCCTAAATAGCACCTGCTTATCAGTTTACAATCAAAATGTTAGGTCACTTGGCAAACATTTTGATGATATAAATGCACTACTTACAGCACTAGGTACTAAATTATCTTTCATCATTTTAACAGAAACTTGGCTAAGTAATGACTATACCCAACTCTACAATTTAGCTGGTTATAAAGCCATTCATAACTGCAGGCCTAACAAAAAAGGTGGCGGTACAGCAATATATTACAAAGATACCTTCATTTGCAATAGTGTCATTAGTGATAGAGACGACTATTGTGAATATACCTTTGCCAAGTTCTCCAGTAAATCCCTTAAATCCTCCCTGATAATCGGTGCCATCTATAGATTTCCTAATACCAACATGGCTTTATTCTCTGACAATGTAAAGAATCTTATCATAAATAACAATCTCATCAAAAATCACATTATTCTGGGAGGTGATTTCAATATTGACCTGGGTCTTCAAAACAACCCTCAAGTTTACTATTTCCGTAACAGCATGCACTCCTGTATGCTAATCCCCACAATCACCAAGCCCACCCGAGTCACTCAAACATCTGCCACTACCCTGGATCACCTATGGACTAATATAACAGCTCCCCTTACATCTGGGGTAATTTATGACAGAACAACTGACCACTATCCTACTTTCCTCATAGCAAACATTGACACATCACCACCAGAAACCAAAAAACTTTCATTCAGGCTACATAGTGAATCAGCTTTAGGCAATCTCTCTAATGCACTTCACAATATTAACTGGGAATCTGAATTTAATAATTCACAGGATATAAACTCATCAACTAACCTCTTTCTCTCCAAAACTCTAAGCCTCTACAACACTCACTGTCCCCTCCTTACCAAACAAGTAACTGATAAAAGAAAAAATAACCCGTGGCTCACAAGTGGCATAATTAAATCAATCAACAAAAAACATGAATACGAAAAGAAATTTAGGAGTGGCCTAATTTCAATGGAAGTAGTTAAAAGGTACTCATCAGTGCTTACCAGTATCATAAGAAAAGCAAAACTTTCATATTATGAGACTAGATTCAAAGAAGCAAAAGGCAACATGAAAAGCACATGGAATACCATCTCTAACATCCTGGGAACTAAACAACACTCCCACAACCCGATAACACTCTCTAAGGATGGCCTTACACTGTCATCTGACTTAGAAATGGCGAATGAATTTAATAGCTTCTTTTCATCGATTGGTGTTAACCTTGCAAGTAAAATCCCACAGACTCAGACACATATCAACACATATCTCTCAGGCAGCTATCCAAACTCTCTTCTCCTCTCACCAGTCAGCCCGTCAGATGTTGTGTCCATCATACACTCACTAAAAACCAAAGCTGGGAACATCAGTGAAATCCCATCCATTGTATACAAGAGCGCCTCCCATGCCCTTGCACCACCTATAGCTCTGCTGTTCAACAAATCCCTTGAGTGTCATACCTTCCCTGATATCCTTAAAAACGCAAGAGTAACGTCAGTTCATAAAGGAGGTAATCCGTCAGACATAAACAACTACAGACCAATATCGAACCTACCCAAACTGTCAAAAATATTTGAAAAAATTATCTACAAACAGCTCTACTCCTATCTCGTAAAATTCGACATTCTTAGCCCCTGTCAGTTTGGCTTCCGCTCTCAAAAGAGTACCAACGATGCAATTATTTGTCTCCTTGATATAATTTACTCTGCCCTTGACAAAAATGAGCTTCCAATTGGACTCTTCATTGGCCTGAGAAAGGCCTTTGATACTGTTAATCACGATTACCTCTTATGTAAACTCCATCATTATGGAATCCGAGGCCATGCACTGGACTATATCCAATCCTATCTTAGTGATAGACACCAATGTGTAGCCATCAATAATATAATCTCTCCCATTCTACTAATAACCGTTGGAGTGCCTCAGGACAGCATCTTGGGACCCCTACTAATTCTTATATACATTAATGATCTGCCTAATGTCTCTAACATTCTGAAACCTATTTTGTTTGCTGATGATACTACCCTCATTTACTCCAACCCCAACCCACATACACTAAATGATGTTGTTAATAATGAACTAAAAAAAAGTCCACTTATGGATGTCAACCAACAAACTAACACTTAACATAGAAAAGACCTACTACATCCTATTTGGAAGCAAATCTACAAATGCAATTCAGCTTCAGATTGACAATGTAAACATTAGCAATAAAAATGATGGAAAGTTTCTTGGCATATTCCTAGACAAGAGACTCAACTTCAGTACCCACATACAACACATAACTAAGAAAGTCTCTAAAACAGTTGGTATACTCTCCAAAATCAGATATTATGTTCCTAACTCTGCTCTCATCTCTCTATATTATGCACTAATCTATCCCTATCTCAACTATGGTATCTGTGCATGGGGTTCAACCACTGCAAACCACCTCAAGTCCATCATCACCCAGCAAAAATCTGCTATCAGAATAATATCAAATTCTGCTTTCAGACAACACACAGACCCCTTGTTTAACTCCCTAAACATGCTAAACATAATCTCACTCCACAAATTCTCTTGTGTCAACTACATTTACAAAACCCTATTCTTAAATGCAAATCCTTGTCTGAAACTCTTCCTGGACAGATGTAATAGGACCCATTATCACCACACCAGAAATAAATATCTCTTCGATATCCCCAGAGTTAAACTTAATTTGTGTAAACACTCTATGCAAATAAAGGGACCCAGTTTATGGAACTCACTCCCTACTGAATTGAAAAGCTGTCCAACTTTTACATCATTCAAAATCAATACTAAAAAGTACCTAATTTCATCTTCATAGTTTTTCTCTTTTTGCCTTAAAATTGCACTGTATCTATTGCTACCCAATCTCCCAACCTTTTTGTTCCCAATCTGAACATCTCTACCATTGAGATCATTGCTGTTTTCTTATATGGTCTGCCATTCTATTGTATGGTGTTTATAAATCTTGTTTATCTGTATCTTTTGCTACCCAGTCTCCCAATCTTTATGTACCCATTCTGAACATCTTTACCATTGTGATCATTGCTGTCTTATATGTGCTGTCAATCTGCTGTATGGTGTCTATTAATCTTGTTTAAATTACTAATCAAGCTGTCAATGTAATCAGTCAGAGCTTTAATATAACAATGTGCTTTAATATACTTACTTATCTCTCTCATCTCATTTTTCTCTTGTAATGTATCTTTCATTTATCAATTCTGATTGAAATTACCTACTTAAAATTATCTGCTAGATTAAGGACCTGCCCAAAACGCTGCGCGTACTAGTGGCTTTACAAGAATGTAATTACTGTACTATCCAATGTATTCTCACAAACCCAATGTACGTTCTTGTATATAAATAAATAAATAAATAAATAAATAAATAAATAAATAAATAAATAAATAAATAAATAAATAAATAAAGTTATCAAATATGGGAGAGCTAAAAGGCCCGGCCCCCAAAATAAACTATCCACAGTAATAATAACTTGCTGCTAGACCATGTCAGACTAAGGGTTGATCAATGCACTCCCACACAGGAAGAAGGGATACTCTGTTCTAATTTAGTTATTTATTAACCCCTTAACAACCCCCCATATACACTCACACCAATAACAATAATAATAATTACTTTACCACACTATCTTACGTTAAAAGCCTTGGTCCACATAAGTAGGATACAAGGTTTACACTAAGAACAAGCTAGGGTAAAGTACTACTGGATAAGCACTGAAACTGGATGCAGCTTAGGGTAGTGAGACCACGTGGTACCTAAATACCAAAACACAACACTTAGGGGTACCCAAAACACTGGCAAATACTACCCCCAGGTCTCACCAATCGTTACTACCAGAGTAGGCACACTTAAACACACAGTACTTAACTTAATGGTACAGGAACTTAAGGTAAGGGAAATAAGTAAGAGGAGAAGGGAGGAGAGTAGGGGTGCAGCCACAGAGTAGGTCTCGTCCCCACGAACGCCAGCCAGAAGAAGAACGCTCCCAGCGACCAGCTCAGGCCTCCTGCATTGTGGTGGTGCCGCGATCGATAGGAGCCTAATTGATCGTGCAGCTAAGCACATTAAAAATCTTCTCCTATGCAACATATTGTTACTTTACAAATGATTAGAAAGTATTAGTAAACATAGTTGGTGCCTATGTTATTATTTAATAATCAACCCCCAAGCTCAGTCTTTAAATGCTTTTTGAGAAACAAGAAGAGTCTTATGTCTGGCAGGGAAGATACAAACAAAGACACATCGACTTGCGTTTTGCTAATCTAACGTAGCTTATTTAGTTCAATTTTGACCTCTGGTTTCCACTGAGGAACCCAGGGTCGTAACAATGATGATAGATGATTTTTTATGATTATTATTTTTCTTATTTTTTTTATTTTACATTTAAAATAAATAAATAAATAAATGTTTATTTAGGTAAGGTACATACATACAAGAAATTTTTACAAAGGTTGGTGGACTTATAGATAGAGCTAGTACATACAATGCCTAAAGCCACTATTACGCAAAGCGTTTCGGGCATGAAAAACTTAAATGACTAAAAACTTATATGACTATCTATCATCATTATTGCAAGTATTTCACAGCACACCAGGCTAAAAACAAACTTCAAAATAGCACCTGTCTATCAGTTTATAACCAAAATGTTAGAATTTATATTGTCAGTCTCTACTGATTTTTTGTTTTTTATTTTATGTAACTTCTGTGTCCTCCCTGGCTATCTATTGGATTTTTATTTTACTTCTAAATTGTTACTATTTTATTGTATTTGCTTTTATTCTTGTGTTTTGCTTTATCGTGTATCTTGTATCGTGATCCCTCTGCATCTCTATGCACACTGATATTGATCCTGATCAAAATCTTCTGTCTCATATCTACACCAACCAGCACATTGATCATCATTATTGCAAGTATTTCACAGCACACCAGGCTAAAAACAAACTCCAAAATAGCACCTGTCTATCAGTTTACAACCAAAATGTTAGATTACTTGGCAAACATTTTGACGATTTAAATGCATTACTCACAGCACTAGGTACTAACTTATCGTTCATTATTTTAACAGAAACTTGGCTAAATAAAGACTATACCCAACTCTACAACTTAGCTGGTTATAAAGCCATTCATAACTGTAGGCCTAATAAAAAAGGTGGTGGCACAGCTATATATTACCGAGATACATTTATCTGCAACAGTGTTATTAGTGACAGAGATGACTACTGTGAATATACTTTTGCTCAGTTTACAATTAAATCCCTTAAATCCTCTTTGACTATTGGAGCCATCTATAGATTTCCTAATACTAACATAGCTTCTTTCTCAGACAACCTAAGGAATCTTATTATAAACAACAATCTCAACAAAAACCACATCATTCTGGGAGGAGACTTTAATATTGACCTGGGTCAACAAAATTGCTCTCAAGTTGACTATTTCCTTAACAGCATGAACTCCTGTATGCTAATCCCCACAATCACCAAACCTACCCGAGTCACTCAAACATCAGCCACTACCTTGGACCACATATGGACAAACATAACAGCTCCCCTTGCATCTGGTATAATCTACGACAGAACAACTGACCACTATCCTACCTTTCTCATAGCGGACATGGACATAACATCACCAAAAAGCAAGAAACTTTCATTTAGGCTACACAGTGAATCAGCTTTAGGCAATCTTACAGATGCACTTCACAATATTAACTGGGATTCTGAATTCAATAATACCCATGATATAAATTCATTAGCTAACCTCTTCCTCTCCAAAACTCTAAGCCTCTACAACCTTCATTGTCCCCTTCTTACCAAGCAAGTAACTGACAAAAGATTAAACAATCCATGGCTCACAAGTGGCATTCTCAACTCAATCAACAAGAAACATGAATATGAAAAGAAACTTAGGATTGGCCTAGTTTCAATGGAAGTAGCTAAAAGGTACTCATCAATGCTTACCAGTATCATAAGAAAGGCAAAAGTTTTATATTATGTGAATAGATTCAATGAAGCAAAAGGCAACATGAAAAGCACTTGGAAAACAATCTCTAGTATCCTAGGAACTAAACAACACTCACATAACCAAATAAAACTCTACAAGGATGGGGATATACCGTCAACTGATTTAGAAATGGCAAATGAATTTAATAGTTTCTTTTCTTCGGTTGGTGCTAATCTTGCCAGTAAAATCCCACAGACTCAAACACATATTAACACATATCTCTCAGGCAGCTATCCAAACTCTCTTCTCCTTTCACCAATCAGCCCGGCAGATGTTGTGTCCATCATACACTCTCAAAAAACCAAGGCAGGGAACGCCAGTGAAATTCCGTCCATTGTGTACAAGAGAGCCTCCCATGCCCTTGCCCCACCCATAGCACTACTGTTCAACAAATCTATAGTGTCACACCTTCCCTGATATCCTCAAAAAAGCAAGAGTAACGCCAGTCCATAAAGGAGGCAATCCGGCGGACATAAACAATTATAGACCAATATCAAATCTACCCATTCTATCAAAAATATTTGAAAAAATTATTTACAAACAGCTCTATTCCTACCTCGTAAAATTCGACATACTCAGCCCCTGCCAGTTTGGCTTCCGGTCCCAAAAGAGCACCAACGATGCAATCATTAGTCTCCTTCACGTTATCTACTCAGCCCTTGACAAAAATGAGTTTCCGATTGAACTCTTCATTGACCTAAGAAAAGCCTTTGATACTGTTAATCACAACTACCTCTTACTTAAACTCCAGCATTATGGAATCCGAGGCCTTGCCCTTGACTACATCCGATCCTATCTTAGTGACAGACACCAATATGTGACCATCAATGATACAACTTCTTCCACTCTACCAATTACCGTTGGAGTGCCACAGGGCAGTATCTTAGGACCTCTTCTATTTCTTATATATATATATATATATATATATATATATATATATATATATATATATATATATATATATATATATATATATATATATATATATATATATCTTTGGTGTATTTAAATACTCCGAAATTACCATCTCTTTTAAGGGTCTGAGCAGGTGGTGGAGAGGGTTAAGGCGTACCTGTTATGCCAGTTGCTGGAAGGCTTCTGTGCTGGCTAGGGTTCGAGTCTCCTGGTGGGAAAGTGTTCTAAAGTTGTATACTTGACTCTCGTGTTTAGGAGAGTTGTGCCTTAAGCATAGACACTGTGTCTTCCCATATTAACAGGGACTTGATGAAATAAACGTATAAATGACCCCTCACTTGCTCTAGTGCTCTTGGGAGGTGGTGATCTTTGGTGTATTTAAATACGCCGAAATTACCATCTCTTTTAAGGGTCTGAGCAGGTGGTGGAGAGGGTTAAGGCGTACCTGTTATGCCAGTTGCTGGAAGGCTTCTGTGCTGGCTAGGGTTCGAGTCTCCTGGTGGGAAAGTGTTCTAAAGTTGTATACTTGACTCTCGTGTTTAGGAGAGTTGTGCCTTAAGCATAGACACTGTGTCTTCCCATATTAACAGGGACTTGATGAAATAAACGTATAAATGACCCCTCACTTGCTCTAGTGCTCTTGGGAGGTGGTGATCTTTGGTGTATTTAAATACTCCAAAATTACCATCTCTTTTAAGGGTCTGAGCAGGTGGTGGAGAGGGTTAAGGCGTACCTGTTATGCCAGTTGCTGGAAGGCTTCTGTGCTGGCTAGGGTTCGAGTCTCCTGGTGGGAAAGTGTTCTAAAGTTATATATATATATATATATATATATATATATATATATATATATATATATATATATATATATATATATATATATATATATATATATATATATATATATATACAACTTTAGAACACTTTCCCACCAGGAGACTCGAACCCTAGCCAGCACAGAAGCCTTCCAGCAACTGGCATAACAGGTACGCCTTAACCCTCTCCACCACCCGCTCAGACCCTTAAAAGAGATGGTAATTTCGGAGTATTTAAATACCACAAAGATCACCACCTCCCAAGAGCACTAGAGTAAGTGAGGGGTCATTTAGACGTTAATTTCATCAAGTCCCTGTTAATATGGGAAGACACAGTGTCTATGCTTAAGGCAAAACTCTCCTAAACACGAGAGTCAAGTATATATATATATATATATATATATATATATATATATATATATATATATATATATATATATATATATATATATATATATATATATATAAACGGTCTGCCTAATGTCTCTAATATTCTTAAACCTATATTGTTTGCTGACGATACTACCCTTATCTATTCAGACCTCAACCCACATACACTAAATATTGTTGTGAATAATGAATTAAAAAAAGTCCACTTATGGATGTCAACGAACAAACTAACATTAAACATCGAAAAGACTTACTACATCTTATTTGGAAGCAAATCATCAAATGCAATTCAGCTACAGATAGACAACATTAACATCAGTAATAAAAATGATGGCAAGTTTCTTGGCCTATTCCTAGACAAGAGACTCAACTTCAGCACCCACGTTCAACACATAACTAAGACAGTTGGTATACTCTCCAAAATCAGATATGTTCCTAACTCTGCTCTCCTCTCACTATATTATGCACTAATCTACCCCTATCTTAATTATGGTATCTGTGCATGGGGGTCTACCACTGCAAACCACCTTAAGCCCATCATCACACAGCAAAAATCTGCTATCAGAATAATAACTAACTCTGCTTTCAGACAACACTCAGCTCCCTTGTTTAAATCCCTAAACTTGTTAAATATTAACTCCCTCCACACATTCTCTTGTGTCAACTATTATAGTCTGTGGGTTGGTTGGTGTTGTCGTCGTTGATTCTTCTCTACGGACAACCCAACCCACAACTCGGTAGAGTGCTTATACTAGGAGATCACCCTTGGCGCTTCTGGCTCTTGGAGAGGGGCTCAACGTCACATGTTTAGGGGATGCGGCTCCAACACTTAGCCTCGTTGTCACGTGCACACACCCACTCGAGCTACTGTGACTCCCCACTCTCTCCTTAGGTAATATGATCTCCTCAATCCCCCTTTGACTTATCAGTATTACCTTCTACCCTGTCCACAGCAGTGGTTCTTGGTTCTTTCTCTCTCTCCTTCTTTACTACCTCCTGGGAAGCCTCACTAGGACAAGGGCAAACACCAGCAAATTGTGATACATTTACTGGACAAAGCACATACACAATACATACACACATATAATAATAATGAATCCTATACTCTATAATATTACAATCAGGTTGCACTCCAAAACCATCAGAACTCTATCATCAGCTTATCAAGTGGTATCCTATCTCCTGGTTCACCACCTGATACTATCAACCTCCTCAAGTTGATCAAGTCTACATACACTGTTGCACCATCAGCAAGAGAATACATATATGTATCTATAAATGTGTACCAAGAAAATCAGCATTTGAATGCAATAACATATCAGTATAAATGTTCATTGATACACAACAATGATCAATCGATCACTCTATCAGTCCTAGAACGCATACGTCTGTAGGTAATCCAGCCTACGACTGTAACTCTAAACTTCAGGGTAAAACACTCCATGACATAAGAATGCAAACAGTCACTCACCTCTCACTGCGTCTTGCACGCTAATGACAACCAAACACTATCAACTCCCTACAAGTAATCCACCAGTACTTCCCTTCCACCTCTGGAAGTTCACTACCCTAATATCTTTAGGTTCTTCCGGGCTTCACTACCAGGATCCTCTGCAGCTTCTCCAGGCTGCTATCATGAAGTTTCCTTGAGTAACTACGGTGCTTCACTCTTCTGCTAGGTTCCTCCACAGCTCTCTTGGCTGCTACACCACCTCTACAGAAGCACGTGACACTCCTCTTCACTGCTTCTCCTCACAGCTCGAGGTCCTCTGCTTCACTACCTTGGAGTCTCATCAATTACTTCATCTAGGCTGGCTTCGAAGTTCTCAGCACTTCTTCCCCAAAGACAAACCTGCAACCCATCGACACTCCAATAAAATGTTCCCCTTTAACACATAAACAAAAATAACCACACAATATGCTTGCCTCAAACCTCTATCTGTTCTCTACATACAGTGAGAGTGGACTCCCCCGTTTTGGGCGGGTCCATACTCCACCTCGTCCGGCGGCGGTCCTCACTCGCTGGGAGGGTCTTCCTCCGTCAGGAGCCGGGCTCCCTCAGTCGTCTGTCAGAGCTCAGAGGGGATGGACGTCGCTCCGTGTTCCTCCCTCTTCATTCTCCTATTTCAGGCTTTCTGCCTTATTAAAACATGTCTAACTTATAAATAAACATCGCTACTGTCGCTGGGCACACGACCAACTACAAGCAATCACTATGAACTGGCGTATATCGTGCTTACCACAGATTATAAGGTCGAGGGCGCTTTCCCTCTGACGGCGTCTGGTCAGGGCGCTCCACACAGCCCACGAAAATGCCTCTGGGCAGCTTATTAAACTCTCCTCGCCGTCCAAGACTTGAGACCACAACGTTCCCAGCTCAATTCCACAGCTGGCACGTCTGCACACTTCTCTTCTCTTAGAGATATATCTGTGGGAACCGACCTGTGAGATTTATATTTATTTAATTTATATGAATTTATATTTACGTTAATTTATATACTTCGATAGCAATTTGTATAATGATAAGTGGACTGTATTTCTGCAATAATCTCTTAATCTCACAAATCGATCCTCTACACATTAGGGGGGGTTTATATTTATATATATGCAGCCAATCAAACTACAGAATTAACTACATACATTGAAGAGGTTCCTTATCTTATAGTACAGCAGGCTAGTCCACCAGGTATAACTAGGGTGTAGACACCAAATTATCCTCTTTGAGGTAGCTTCCATATCACCCAGTAACTGGTGCACAAATCTTGCTTCCTCGTCTTGACCTGTCAAAAGTGCGCTAGCTGTGAAGCCAGAATCCTATATATGACAAGCTATATCAGAGAAAACTGTACATGGAACATTAAAGACCTGGCTTAATTACCTTTAGTTTGAGGCTTCCACGTGATCTAACCGGGTCACCCTATATCCTGACATTAATGGCCATAAATGAATGATAAACGGGTTTCGGATAGACACTTAACTTGAATTTGTAGACAGCGTGTTGACAATGGTACACCTTTGGTTTCCATAACACTACGTCCAAGTAAATTTAACAGGAGCCGAATTTGCTCCCGTGTGAGCCTCTGGTCTCAATATAAACAATAATGGCTGCCCTCCTCCTCACTCTGACGCCTGGCTTACATTGTCCACATTTCAGAAAGTGATAGAAGGGTCACATTTACTCTACTTTAATATTGATAATTAAGTTAATTTATATAAGATGTTTTTATGATGGTAAAGTCCAAAGACTAATGTATTTAAGAATAATTCCCAGCAGAATAGCTGGTGAATTATAATAGTATGTGGTGATGATATCCCGTTTTCTTTAGACGGTAATTCCACTACAAGTTACGTTTTCTATGGGTAACTTGTTTATACAATACAGCTATTATCTGTATGATATATTAAATGGTGTCGGATTTTCCGACAATATCACTAGGGGTTCCCTTCTGACGGGAGCTCAAACGGAGCGCGGCTTCCCCCTGCGATGTCTGGCACTCAAGTGAGGTCAAGGTCCTCCGGAAGCGAGCCTCACGCCTCCAGCAAAATGTCCACATCTCCTAGCCAGTCATTTATCTGTTTTCTTCTTCATTGCCCATAATCTCAAACTGTTATACATATCCAAGCAACTATTTTACATATGGGTTATCACCTCAATACATGCTAGACCTTCTAATCAGGTCAGGCTTGATGAATAACTCTCAAGGAGGGAGACTCGTTTCTCCTGCAGGCTGAGATCATAACACTCCCCTCCCCTTATTTTTTAGAGTTATTCCAGTGGCAAAGCTCGGGATAATACATCCGCCACCACACTGTCTCGTTCTTCACCCGATATACTCTCTTAGGAGTCTACAATTAGTTCGTTGCTCCTTGCAACATCTGGCTCACAACTCGCCCGAAACATGATCTTCTCATAAACGATCTGACCTCTCTGGCACCTCTTGGCTAGGCTGTCCTCCTTGGACGCCTGCACTCCATCGGTCCACTCTACTTATTGTTTCCACTCTCCGTTTCCTCGTCTTCCTCTCTTCACGTCCAGAGTCAGACGTCTACTGTCTGTACCTCCTCTGTCGTCTTCACACTTCCATCTACTGCCATTATACTTTCGTCTCCTGTCATCATACTTCACTTCCTCGTCTTCACCGACGATCCTCCCTTTCGTCTCCTCATTTATCCGAGACCTCATCCTGTTTGACCTCCATCGAGTCCTCGGCTTTCTTCTATTCCTCCATGCTTGTATCATCATCCTCTTCCCACACTTCTCACCTCTATACCACTCCATTTCTTCTCCTTCAACTCTTCTTCGTTCCCTAAAAGTTTCTTCGGGCACTATACTACATCCAACAGCACTCGACCATACATGTCGCTTTGCCTCTCCCAAAGTGCTCGTAAGCATCTCTCCACACATACTGTCTCTTCTCCTTTCATTTTCTCGGCTATTACTCTTCTTCACTATCTCTCCTCCACGTTTTCTGAGAAACATGTCAACTCCTGACATCTCAAACAACTTAACTCCACTATCCCTATGCCTCTGTGCTCGTGGACAACTTGACGCTCTACTCCCGTCCTCAGTCTGTCCACACCCTTCCTCATTTCTACTCAGCACAGTTGCATTCACCTTCCGACTCTTAATTTCAGCAGTCTGGGCCCTACTCAGGTCCGCTCTCTTGACATGATTCTTCTTCGGTTGGGTCATCCTCACTTTCGACCTCACTGAGACTTCATTCTCCTGGGCTGGACCTTCATCAAACAGCCACGCTATATCTACATCGATCTCTTCCACCGGCTGAATCGACACTGTCTCACCTTCTCCAGTGTCTTCCTCGTCGGCCATCTCTGTCTTCATCACTACCGAGACAGGGTACTCAATGGCTTGGCGGTCTCCTGACGCATCTCCTCGGATGTCAGTCAGGTTCACACTCTCAGGTGTGAGAGTGGCCACTCGTGCCGTGGCCACTCGTGCCGTGGCCACTCGTGCCGTGGCCTTCTGGGCACTCCTCTGGCACAGTCTTCGCTATGACTCTTGGCAACACCTTTGTCCCGCACAAGTCATTCCCCAGGATCACTTGGACTCCTGGAACAGGTATGTCGGGGCACACTCCCAACATCACCTCTGCCGACACATATTCCGACCTTAGCTGGACAGTGCATACGGGCATGTCACTCTCAGACAATAACCCATATACCCTCATCTTACTCCTGCCAGCTAACCGTCGATCATTCCCAATCAGGCTTCTCGTAATCAAGCTCTGATTAGCTCCGGTATCTCTTAAGATACCAACTTCTACCTCAGGTTGGCCTCCTACACTGATCCAACCTTTGCTCATGAACGGCCTATACCTCTCGTTCACCAAGTTCGCTCTCTGTGGTTTGTCTCGGAACACATTAGTATATTTACCTCGGGGGTCACACATGGCCAGGGTCACAACTCTCTTGCCCTGCCGACAATCTCGCATCACGTGACCCAATCCGTTACAATTGTAACATCTCATCTGGGAAAAGTCTCTTCTATATGTACCAGAGTAGCTCTGACTCTGCCTACTCGTATTGGAGTTCCTCGGGCCAGACGTACTACTCGTACTCTGTGGAGCTTTACTGGACCCTTGATTCCCTGGATAACGATTAGTTTCTCGTTTAGCTCCTCCATCCTCACTTTCAGACGAAGTGTGCGACCTACTCTTCTGAGTTTTAGGGTACTTACTTTTATCTGCCCATTTATCAAAATTTTTCTCACCCCAGACTTCTTCTGGGTCTCTCATAATTTCTTCCTCCCCAGACTCCACTGGGTCTGCCATTGCTGCGTCTCACCTCGTTCTTCACTCTGTTCTCCCTCAAGCTCCTGTACGCTTCAGTAATCATATCTGCCCTATCTGCGGCATCTTTAACCTCCTTTATCCCTGCTTCTTGGATCTTTAACTTTGTTTCGGGATGCATCATCTCCAAGAACTTCTCCATGACCATCAGTTGCTTCAGGTCAGCGTAAGATCCAACTCCAGCAGCCTCAATCCACTTCTGGAATCGTCTTTCCAGATCCCTTGCTGTCTCAGCAAACGTACATGCTCCAACTTTGATCATTTCTCTGAAACGCTTCCTATAAGCTTCTGGGGTTAACTGAAACGAGCGCAATATGCTGCTCTTTACCGTGGCATAATCCTGGCACTCTTCCAGTGACAATTGGGTGTATGCCTCCCTGGCTGCACCGGTCAATCTTAACTGGACCAGCTGGGCCCATTCCTCCTGTGGCCACTCCTTGATGCTGGCTACTTTTTCAAAATGCTCGAAGAAGCTCTCCGCCTCTTCGGGAACAAACAAGGGAATGTCCTTCTCCCTAACCCTAACATCTGGTGGGTGTGATACCTGGGTGGTGCTCTCTGGCAACCCATGTTCAATCCTTTGCTCAGCCAAGGTTCTATTCGCTTCTATCTGCATTTGTTTTGTCCTCTCTTTTTCTTTTTCGACCTGGGCTTTTTCTTTTTCGACCTGGGCTTTTTCTTTTTCGACCTGGGCTTTCTCTTTTTCTATTTCCAGTCTGGTTTTCTCTTTTTCTACTTCCAGCCTGGTTTTTTCTTTTTCTACTTCCAGCCTGGTTTTTTCTTTTTCCTTCTCTGCTTCATTTTTCATCTGGAGTTCTAATTTCATCTTTTCCAGCTGGAACTGTCTCTCCTTGTCCTCTCGTTGTTGCTGCATCTGGAGCTCTAACTGGAATCTCTCCAAGCTCCTATTTCGGCTACTCCTGCTACTGCGGCTACTCTTGCTGCTCCTACTCGATCCCTGGGATCTCACGTCATCCTGCCCATCATCCTCCTTTCCACTTTCAGCTCCTTTCTGGGCTCCTTGCTCTGCCGCTTCACTTTTGGCTCTTAACTGCCTCAGGATCTCATCCTTCATCCCAGCTACTTTAGATGCTTTCAACCTAATGCCACATTTTTCTGCTATTTGTTTCAATTGATCCCTCGTGCAACCTTCTAAGTCCTCAGGCTTGCCTGACTCCACAAACGCTTGCACCTTATCCATCTTGTCCTGTGAGTCTTCCCAAGAGAGAGAGTATACACCTGCGGTCACGCAGTTTATTTCAGCAAGGGTGTACAAATCCACTCTTGGACAGGGTGTGGGTGTGTCAGTTCACTCTCCCGGACACAGGCCCCCAATTTATTATAGTCTGTGGGTTGGTTGGTGTTGTCGTCGTTGATTCTTCTCTACGGACAACCCAACCCACAACTCGGTAGAGTGCTTATACTAGGAGATCACCCTTGGCGCTTCTGGCTCTTGGAGAGGGGCTCAACGTCACATGTTTAGGGGATGCGGCTCCAACACTTAGCCTCGTTGTCACGTGCACACACCCACTCGAGCCACTGTGACTCCCCACTCTCTCCTTAGGTAATATGATCTCCTCAATCCCCCTTTGACTTATCAGTATTACCTTCTACCCTGTCCACAGCAGTGGTTCTTGGTTCTTTCTCTCTCTCCTTCTTTACTACCTCCTGGGAAGCCTCACTAGGACAAGGGCAAACACCAGCAAATTGTGATACATTTACTGGACAAAGCACATACACAATACATACACACATATAATAATAATGAATCCTATACTCTATAATATTACAATCAGGTTGCACTCCAACACCATCAGAACTCTATCATCAGCTTATCAAGTGGTATCCTATCTCCTGGTTCACCACCTGATACTATCAACCTCCTCAAGTTGATCAAGTCTACATACACTGTTGCACCATCAGCAAGAGAATACATATATGTATCTATAAATGTGTACCAAGAAAATCAGCATTTGAATGCAATAACATATCAGTATAAATGTTCATTGATACACAACAATGATCAATCGATCACTCTATCAGTCCTAGAACGCATACGTCTGTAGGTAATCCAGCCTACGACTGTAACTCTAAACTTCAGGGTAAAACACTCCATGACATAAGAATGCAAACAGTCACTCACCTCTCACTGCGTCTTGCACGCTAATGACAACCAAACACTATCAACTCCCTACAAGTAATCCACCAGTACTTCCCTTCCACCTCTGGAAGTTCACTACCCTAATATCTTTAGGTTCTTCCGGGCTTCACTACCAGGATCCTCTGCAGCTTCTCCAGGCTGCTATCATGAAGTTTCCTTGAGTAACTACGGTGCTTCACCCTTCTGCTAGGTTCCTCCACAGCTCTCTTGGCTGCTACACCACCTCTACAGAAGCACGTGACACTCCTCTTCACTGCTTCTCCTCACAGCTCGAGGTCCTCTGCTTCACTACCTTGGAGTCTCATCAATTACTTCATCTAGGCTGGCTTCGAAGTTCTCAGCAACTTCTTCCCCAAAGACAAACCTGCAACCCATCGACACTCCAATAAAATGTTCCCCTTTAACACATAAACAAAAATAACCACACAATATGCTTGCCTCAAACCTCTATCTGTTCTCTACATACAGTGAGAGTGGACTCCCCCGTTTTGGGCGGGTCCATACTCCACCTCGCCCGGCGGCGGTCCTCACTCGCTGGGAGGGTCTTCCTCCGTCAGGAGCCGGGCTCCCTCAGTCGTCTGTCAGAGCTCAGAGGGGATGGACGTCGCTCCGTGTTCCTCCCTTTTCATTCTCCTATTTCAGGCTTTCTGCCTTATTAAAACATGTCTAACTTATAAATAAACATCGCTACTGTCGCTGGGCACACGACCAACTACAAGCAATCACTATGAACTGGCGTATATCGTGCTTACCACAGATTATAAGGTCGAGGGCGCTTTCCCTCTGACGGCGTCTGGTCAGGGCGCTCCACACAGCCCACGAAAATGCCTCTGAGCAGCTTATTAAACTCTCCTCGCCGTCCAAGACTTGAGACCACAACGTTCCCAGCTCAATTCCACAGCTGGCACGTCTGCACACTTCTCTTCTCTTAGAGATATATCACTAGGGGTTCCCTTCTGACGGGAGCTCAAACGGAGCGCGGCTTCCCCCTGCGATGTCTGGCACTCAAGTGAGGTCAAGGTCCTCCGGAAGCGAGCCTCATGCCTCCAGCAAAATGTCCACGTCTCCTAGCCAGTCATTTATCTGTTTTCTTCTTCATTGCCCATAATCTCAAACTGTTATACATATCCAAGCAACTATTTTACATATGGGCTATCACCTCAATACATGCTAGACCTTCTAATCAGGTCAGGCTTGATGAATAACTCTCAAGGAGGGAGACTCGTTTCTCCTGCAGGCTGAGATCATAACACAACTACATTTACAAAACCCTGTTCTTAAATGCAAACCATGCTCTGAAACTCTCTCTGGGCAGATGTAATAGGACCCATTATCACCACACCAGAAATAAATATCTCTTTGATATCCCCAAGGTCAAGCTTAATCTGTGTAAACACTCTATGCAAATTAAGGGACCTAGTCTATGGAACTCACGCCCTAGTGAATTGAAAAACTGTAAAACTTTTGCCTTATTTAAAAGCAAAACCAAAAAGTACCTAATTTCATCTTCCTAGTTTCCTACACTGAGCTTTAAATTTGCTCTGTACCTAGTGTTACCCAATCTCCTAATTTTTATGTAGTATCAAACAACCTTATCATTGTGTTCATTGCTGTCTTCTTTTATGTGCTAGCCATATGCTGTATTGTGACTACCAATTTTTGTCAACTACCATTCAAGCTGTCATTGCAATCAATCTTATATTGTTTCTGCTGTATTGTGCCTACCAATTTTTGTCAACTACCATTCAAGCTTCATTGCAATCAATCTTAGCTACCTATGTGCTTTAATATACTGTACCTACAATTTTCTCTCATCTTCTTTTTTTCATTCCATGTAACTGTTATAATTTTTTTGTCTATAAATTTTGCAAGTATTTACCTCTTTAAAATTTTCTTAGATTAGGACCTGCCCGAAACGCTGCGCGTACTAGTGGCTTTACAAGACTGTAATTACCATGTTATGTATCCTCACATTCCCAATGTACATTCTTGTATATGCATAAATAAATAAATAAATAAATAAATAAATAAGATGGAATTACTGGTGTCAATTTCACTTTGCCTCAGATCTACAAGATCTTGTTGAAGTTCTCGGTGTACTGCTGCTCTCAGATTGCTCATTGACAATCCAAGGTTACACTCAACGGCTCCTTTAAAGGCAGATTCTTTGGCTAACTTATCAGCTCTATCATGCATTCGGAGGCCAACATGAGATGGAGACCACATGAAATGGACTCTGTTACCATCCTTAATAATTTTGTTGTATTTGTGTCTAGCTTCGGACACGAGCATGTTACAGTTATGTCTTAAAGAGTTGAGAGCATTTAAGGATGATAAGGAGTCACTTACAATTAATGTATCAAGTTTGGAGACTTGTACACATTTCAGTGCAAGGATCAAGGTAAATAGTTCGGTCTGAAGGGTAGAGGCCCAATTGTTTATACGGACTCCCCACTCAAAGTAGAAGCCATCGCCCATTGTCAGAACAACTGCACTTCCAGCTGCACCCGTGGTGCGGTGTAGGGAACCATCAGTGTATATGATTTGAGAGAGAGAATGCTCTGTGGATAGAGCATCAATATGGCTTAAGGCGTTGAGCTTTGCCTCAAGACGAAGCTTGGGCTGATCTCTAATTTGCTTCTTGGGTGGAAAGGGAGGGATTAAAACTGGAAAGGGTGTAACCTCCCACGGTGCAGGAAAGTGCCGTTGTTGTTTCTCTTGGTACAAATCATGAACCTGATACATTTTGAGTTGAGTTCCAGTTTTTGTTATCCATTTGGAACAATGCTGATCTTCAATAAAGAAATTCTGGAGGGCTTCTGTGCAAGGATTAGGATGAGTTAGCCTAAGCATTTTTATACCAATTTGACAGTTAATTTCAGTAACACGATCAACAACACTCAGAATATTAAGTTCCTTTCTCATATTAAGTATCTTTGTGGTACGAGGGCACCCAAGGATTATCCTCAAGGCTTCGTTCTGCAATTTTTCAAGCCCTCCAAGCTTTCTTTCAGGCATCAAAACAAGCAGAGGTGCAGCATAATCCACTAAAGATCTGATGTATAATAGGACCCATTATCACCACACCAGAAATAAATATCTCTTTGATATCCCCAGGGTCAAACTTAATCTGTGTAAACACTCTATGCAAATTAAGGGACCTAGTTTATGGAACTCACTCCCTAGTGAATTGAAAAACTGTAAAACTTTTGCCTTATTTAAAAGCAAAACCAAAAAGTACCTAACTTCATCTTCTTAGTTTCCTACACTGAGCTTTAAATTTGCTCTGTACCTAGTGTTACCCAATCTCCTAATTTTTATGTAATTTCAAACAACCTTATCATTGTGTTCATTGCTGTCTTCTTTTATGTGCTAGCCATATGCTGTATTGTGACTACCAATTTTTGTCAACTACCATTCAAGCTGTCATTGCAACTAATCTTATATTGTTTCTGCTGTATTATGCCTACCAATTTTTTTGTCAACTACCATTCAAGCTGTCATTGCAATCAACCTTAGCTACCTATGTGCTTTAATATACTGTACCTACAATTTTCTCTCATCTTTTTTTTCATTTCATGTAATCTGCTATCATTTTTTGTCTATAACTTTGCAAGTATTTACCTCCTTAAAATTTTCTTAGATTAAGGACCTGCCCGAAACGCTGCGCGTGCTAGTGGCTTTACAAGACTGTAATTACCATATTTGTATCCTCACATTCCTTATGTACATTCTTGTATATGCATAAATAAATAAATAAATAAATAAATAAATGTATGCAAGGTACATCATTTTGACAATTCTGACATTGGCACCATAGCCTGAGTGATAACCTGCAACAGCCTTGAGAGCTCTGAGACTCTCTTTATACTGACGACAGAGTCTGAATACAATAGGACCATACAGTAGCACCTCAAGGGCAAGGTATTTGAATCTGTTTACATAGTCAAGCTGGGAGCCATCAGACAGTTGCATCTTGCGAACAGCTCCTCCCTGCCTGGGTGGGCGCCGATTTAGTATCTTTGTTTTCTCTGCTGAGATAATTAAACCTAGGTCCTGACATGAGTCTAATACAGAGTTAAGAGTGTTCTGCGTGTTAGCATACCCAGTGGTGTGTATCATTATATCATCAGCATAGCTAATGATGTGGACGTTGGGTTTGCTCGGTATAGAGTCTAACAGCGTGTTTATTAAGATATTAAATAAGGTAGGACTGAGGACACCACCCTGCGGGGTACCTAGTTCAAAGTATTTTGTTACACTCCTATGTCCCTGGAAAAATACAGATGACTTCCTGTTGGATAAGTAACCCCTGATCCAACAAAGAAGCCGACCACCAATATTCATTCTTGCAAGCTCACTCAAGATAACATGTCTATTTGCAATATCAAAGGCAGACTTAAGATCTAGGAAGGTGGTATATGACTTTTCAGTGTGCAGGGTAAGAGAGGTGGTGATGCAATGATGCACACTCCTTCCATGCATGAAGCCATATATCTGGGGGGATAGCATGGTTCTTATTCTATGGAGGAGACGGTTTAGGACCATTCTCTCGAATGTTTTGCAAATGCAGCTAGTAAGGGAAATTGGACGAAAAGCATTCTTGATTTGGCTTGGGAATTGGAATGATTATACTGTTGGTCCAAGAGATAGGAAGCTCCCCAGTAACATAGCTCATATTATACAGCTCAAGCAGGGGATTCCCTGATACTAAAGGGAGCAGACGCAATATGTCATAAGTGATATCATCTTCACCGGGGGATGTGGCTTTGCCTTTGTTTAGGGCCGCGAGTAATTCAAACTCAGTAAATGGCACGTTGCATTCATCTTCCTTGTGGAGCATGAAGTCAACGAGCCTCTCTCGATCTCCGTAACCAGCATTTAATCTAAACTGCATGTCTGGGGGAAGATTATTGAAGCTAGAGGGGGTTGCCCAAGCATCGACTAACTTGTTTGCTCTGTGTAGAGGGTGAGGGTGTGCTACTTGGCCGATCTTATCGCCTTTAATTCTTTTAATATCCTTCCATGCCTGGCTGAGGGGAGTGTGAGAGTTGAGACTGTTAACAAAAGTTTCCCAGTTATCTTGCCTGAGCTCTGTCATGCGCTCCCTCGCCTTGGCTAGGGCTTTCTGAAAGAGCTTGAGCATTGCTGGTGTACGTGTTTCCCTATATGCAAGCCCAACTCGTCTGGCAGTGCGTTTCAAAGTACGCAGTTTGGGGTCATTGTAATAGGCATGGCATTTATTACCTTTCATATCGTTCCGACTATTGGATGGTGCAGGGGGCCGACCTAAAGGGTCAGCAAACATCTGAATGCTCTGTACTAGACCGTCGTTAAATGTCTGGACTGTGGAGGGATCATAAGTGCTGTACCACTCTGACACATGAGCAACAAAGTCTTCACGTCGAGCAGGAGGAACACTGAGCCGTTTGCGTTTAAAAGTCCCACCGGGCAGGATGGTATTTCCTATACATGAAGTAGTCAATCTAGGGTGATGATCTGACAACAAATCTGTTACAATAGATGATGTGCACCAGACGTGAGAGACGTTGAAACCAACACAGAGGTCTAGAATGCCTCCACATATATGCGTGGGTTCAAGGTCACCCACAATCTGCACATCTTGGTGACTATTTAGTAGCGACAGCAGTTGATTCCCGTTACCGTTACTGAAGCGAGAGCCACCAATGTCCTTGTGTCTAGCATTGTAGTCACCAAGAATGATGGTTGGCTCTGCTTGAGCGCAGGCCGGAAGATCAATATAATTTAACTTTCCTGCTGGAGCATATAGATTAAATACATTGAGAACAGAGTTGTCCACATAGATCCTCACTCCATGATACTGTTGACCGGCAGTTTGTTTTTCTGGCAGAAGTTGATGGGGTAGGGATTGTTTGATGTATAGAATGCAAGAGTTACTGGATCTGAGGTTGTAAGAAACAAATGAGGGCAATTTCGGGGGTGAGGATCTTGCGGGAACTCTGCACTCCTGGAGACATACAATATCGATGTGTTCAGTTGTTACTTTGTGATGTAAATCTGAGAACCTTTTTTTGAGGGACGCAATGTTCCAGCTTAGGACGGATAACTTAGTTAATTGTGCATTTAAAGTCAGCATTATATATTGATATTATTAGTTCTCTTAATATATATTATCTATATACATATTATCTATTGCACTACGGTATAAGTCCAGGAACATTTCTTAGTTTATTACCAATGTCACACATTTGCATCCAATGGTCTAGTACAATTTGTCTGTCATTTCCAGCTATAGAGTCGTTTTGAACATACTTTAGCACAACTTTGGCAGTTAACCTGCGTGGAAGGGCTCCACTACACAAGGTTTCAAGATCACTAGAAGTTTCCCCTGATGGGCAAGCGAACACATTTTTGGAGGGTTCAGGGGTGGAAGGGGAGGGTTGGGAGTCATTGCTTACAAGTCCCCTCATACACGTGACCATCATCGAAATATCTCTGGTGGATTTTTTCTCATATTGGAGTTGCTCTTGCATCCGCTCCGTTTGCTGCTGTGACTGCTGCTGGTGTTCCTGCAACCAGTCACGAAGGGCAACCACTGCTTGAACAGTGGAGCAACCCAAGGGCGAGGTGGTAGGGAGGCTGAGGTTGCGATCTGTCTCATTTTGATCCAGTTCCTTATCCCCCACTTCCAGTTGACTGTGGGGTCCAGCTGTGGATGGTGGTCTCACAGTAGGTGACATTATCCCAGAACCAGGAAGTGGCCACTCTACATCAGGGGAAGGCCCACCACTGGCAGAAGATGCAGCACCTGGTTCTTGTGGGGGAGCTGGGATGATGGCAGGAGTCTTCGGTCTGGCACCGGTCCCCTTGTGCACTTCGTAATTTAAACGTGGTGAGTTTGGCAACCAGCTGGAGCGAACATCACCTCCAGATGGCTCTGAACAGCGAGTGGGACTGATGGCAGCATTTGGCAACTGCTCTTCATGGTGGTGTGAAGGGTATGGCGAGTGTTGTGTCAACACCTCCGGGAGGCAGGTTCCTGGCACCTGACGGGCAGGCGCAGGTTGAACAGACACCTGTCGTCTGGCCCCGTGATGCACTTGGTGCTTGGCAGATGGTGAAGTATTTGGTATCCAGCTGCTACGAACACTACGTCCAGGTGGCTCTGCACAGGAATTAGAGCCGGCAGCTGTGCCTGGCAACCATCCTCCCGGGTGGGCGGGGCCGGGCACCTGGCCGTAAGCAGCTGGTCGCTTGACACAGTCAAGGTGCCAGTCTTGAACACCGCTCCTGCCACAGTTTATGCATTTTTCACTTACTGACTGCAGTTCCTTTATGAGTTTAAAACACACCTCAGATTTATGAGGTTCACCACACACGGCACAAAAAAAGTTTTTGCTTGTGCAGTACCTGGCTACATGACGTCCCCATCGTTGACACTTATAATACAATACAATACAATACAATACAATTTTATTTAGGTAAGGTACATACATACAATAAATATTTACAGGGATTGTTTGACTTATAGGTAGAGCTAGTACATACAATGCCTAAAGCCACTATTACGCAAAGCGTTTCGGGCATGATAAACTTAAATGACAAGCTTAATACTAATTGAGCATAATGAGTAGAATGAAAACAAGAAATGAAAACATAGATGAAAAAGCAGCACAAATATAATTATGTCGACAAACAGCGCTCTTTAAAGAAAAAACAGACATTGGTTGACAATAGAAGGGTAAGGTAGGTTACAGGGAATTTATTAGGTATAGCTTCGCTTTTAACTTAAACTGGTTGAGAGAGGTACAGTCTTTAACATGGTTGGGAAGGTCATTCCACATTCTGGGCCCCTTGATTTGTAGAGCATTTCTAGTTTGATTAAGTCGTACTCTAGGAATATCAAAACTGTATTTATTTCTGGTGTGATGCTCATGGGTTCTGATACAACCTTCTATGAAGCTTTTGAGATCAGGATTGGCATTATAGTTTAGCGTTTTATATATGTATAATACACATGATAATATCTGATCTTAGAAAGAATGCCCACAGTTTTTGAAACTTTTTTTGATATGTTTAGAATGTGTCCCTGGAAATTCAGCTTGTGGTCAATGAGAATGCCAAGGAATTTGCCATCTAATTTGTTACAAATTTGGGTATTGTTTATTTTGAGATTTATTTGATTAGAGGATTTATTGCCAAACAGAATATAGAAGGTTTTGTCAATGTTAAGGGTGAGTTTGTTGGCAGTTAGCCACAGATGGACTTTATTTAGCTCAGTATTTACTGTGGCATTTAGAGCAAGGGGATCAGGACTGGAGTAAATGAAGGTTGTGTCGTCAGCAAATAGAATTGGTTTGAGGTGTTGGGAGGCATTTGGAAGGTCATTAATGTAGATGAGAAAGAGGAGAGGGCCAAGTATGCTGCCCTGGGGAACACCAATGTTGATGGGTAGGGTGGGAGAAATTGTATTATTCACAGAAACATATTGGAGCCTGTCAGTAAGGTAGGATTTGAGGTATTGTAGGGAGTGTCCTCTGCCTCCATAATGATGTAATTTAAGAAGAAGGTTTTGGTGGTTGACAGTATCAAAAGCTTTACGCAGGTCCACAAACAACCCAACAGGGAACTCATTTTTATCAAGAGCTGTATGAATCGAGTTAAGCATACTAATAAGTGCATCGTTAGTGCTTTTTTTGGGTCTGAAGCCATATTGGCAAGGGCTAAGTATATTGAGTTTGGCTAGATATGAGTAAAGCTGCTTATAGATTAGTTTTTCAAAAATTTTTTGACAAGTTTGGCAGGATAGATATAGGTCTGTAGTTGTTAACATCTGTGAGATTACCACATTTGTGGACAGGCGTTACTCTCGCTTTTTTTAGAATATCTGGGAAGGTTTGGAGTTCAAGTGACTTGTTGAAGAGCAAAGCAATAGCAGGGGCTAAAGATCTGGAGGCTTTTTTGTAAATTAAAGTTGGTATCTCCTCAAGGGCACCAGACTTGGTTTTAAGGGAAAGGATTATCTCATTGACGTCAGTGGAATTAATAGGATTTAGGTACAGAGACTGTGGATAGTTACCTGAAAGATAGTCATTAATGTCTGTACTGGAAGATGGAATATCATTTGCAAGGGATGAACCAATGGAAGAGAAGAACCTATTGAACTCAATAGCAGAATCAGAGGCTGAAAGCTGACCATCGTTATTAGACAGGAGAGTCGGTTTGTTATTTAAAGACTTCTTTGATCCCAATATTTGAGAAATTGTTCTCCAAGTTTGTTTAATGTTGCTCTTTATTTGGGTAAATTTATCTTCGTAGTATTTAGTTTTGGCTCGTCTAATTATCTTAGACAGCAATAATGAGTAATTCTTTGAGAATTCTTTGGAGACAATTCCTAACCTATACTTCTTCTCAAGGTCATGTTTTTTATTAATAGATTTAAGTATTCCCTTTGTAAGCCAGGGATTGTTAAGCCTTTTGGTTGTGACTTGTTTTGTAAGCATAGGACAGTGGGTATTATAAAGGCTAAGAGTTTTTTGAAGAAAAGATTGCACTGCTAGGTTGATGTCCACTATGTTACCTAACTCGGACTCCCAGCTGACATTATCAGCAGCAGTTATAAAATTGTCTATAGCAGTTTCATTGTGTAGTCTAAAACATATCACTCTTGACTCAAGAGGTGGTTTGCTAATGTTAGTTAAGAGAAATGTGGGGTAATGATCTGTAGTGCTATCGGTGATTATACCTGAAGTAAGCGGAGAGGTTATGTTTGTCCAGATGTGATCGAGCGTCGTGGCAGTGCTATCGGTGATTCTAGTAGGTCTAGTGATTAAGGGTATGAGGAAGCAGGAATTCATACAGTTGAGGAAGCTAACAGCAGTGGGGTGTTCAGGCTCGCAGAGGTCAATATTAAAGTCCCCTGCGATAATTAGGTGGTTTTTGTTCAGTCTGTTATCAAGTATTAGATTTCTAAGGTTTGAGTTGAATTCGGACACATCAGTGTTAGGAATTCTATAAACTGCACCCACAGTCAGGACAGACTCGGCACCCTTGACTCTGAAGCTGGCGAAGATATACTCCCCATAGCAGTCTCTGGTTCTAATTTCTTTTAAGCATGTTAGTTCTTGGTGGTAGTAAAGAGCAGTGCCACCACCTCTCTGAAGTTGACGACAGTTGTGAATTGCTGAGTAGTTAGGACATGTTAAAGAGCTGAGTAGTATCCTCTTTCAACCATGTTTCAGTAAGTATAATAAAAGAGAATTTGTTGTCAATAGCTTCAATCAAGGCACTAACATCATCGAAGTGTTTACCTAGGGATCTAACGTTCAAATTGATTACAGAGATATTGTGATTATGAGTTAATACATTGTTTACATCATGTGCTGCAAAATATCTGCAATTTAGATCATTAAAGTGATAATTGTCATAGATAGTGGATAAGAGGTTAAGTTCAGGGTCTATACTTGTCTGCATAAAAAAAGCTGATTGCAGGAAAAACAAGGGAAGAAAGGCAAATAACAAGGTAGAAATAAGCTATAAAATAGGGAAAAAGATGTACACAATACAGAACAAAGCAAACTCAAAAGGGGCTTACAGGGGTACAATGGAGTAAGGGAGTATGGCTAGGCTAGGCAACCTAGGTAATAAATGAGATTAACGAAAAAACATATAAACATGGACTATACAAAACACAAGATATAGAAATACAAAACAAAAATATAAACAAGACTAAGCAATACAAAAACAAACTGAGCAAAAATGAAAAATGAGGTAGATTGCTTACAAGTACTCTCAGGTACACTGTAAGTAACAATTTGCAATTTGAGATGCAGGCAAAGCCAGGGGTACAATGGAGTAAGGGAGCATGGCGAGGCTAGGCAACCTAGGTAATAAATGGAATCAAAGAAAAGTTGAATAATAAGCATAGGCAAATTTAAGCTAATGATTATTAACTATAAATAGTTCAGTTATGACTGTATAATTAATAAGACCTGAAGAACTATTTATGCACTCAATTAAATAATTTCAGTAAATGACTAGTTAAGAGTAAGTTAAAAATTAAGTCAGAAAATGAAACAATGAGACTTAGGAAACCTAGCCCCACTAGTTGACAGGGGGTTAATTAAGTTAATTCACTGGGAGTGATAATGAGCTGAGACAGACCACATTGGGAGAGGAAAGCGTTGAGGTTCTCTTCTTTAGTAATTGTGAACATTTTGCCCTCTGCGGTTTTTCTCACCTTTATCAGTCCATCTCTAACGAAGCACTGATGAATCGCATCTGGGTTTTTTTGACGGATTTGACGCAGGCGGTAGAGGAGGTGCTGTCTGTTCCTAGTCAAGCACTCGTTGATGTATAATCCCTTCCGTTGGGCTACAGCTGTCCGGACTAGATTGGATTTCTGATTAGACTAGATTGATTTTAGACGTGATTAGACTAGATTGGATTTCGTGAACTGGGAAGACAGCTACGAGGGGGAGGGTTGTAGAGGGCAATGTTATAGTGCCGACCTAGAGCTGCTCTAGAGTAAATTCTGTCCGGTATAGGCGTGATACCCTTAAAAAGATTCATAGAAAACACCGACCTTACCTAACCTACTTAGTATGTTAAGATAAGCATCTTATTGCTTCGTAATTACAATTATTACCTAACCTATAATAGGTATAGGTTAAGTAATAATTGTAATTACGAAGCAATAAGATGCTTATCTTAAGATACTAACAAGGTTAGGTAAGGTCGGTGTTTTCTATGAATCTTTTTAAGGGTATCTATTATGTTAAGTATGTCACCTATGCACATATTTAATAAGTCAATATTGACTTATTAAATTTGCGAGAACGGGTTGGGCACCTTTCCATGTGGCAGCTATGAGTCCATTTCTCTGACGTTTAGAGTTTACGATATTTTCATCACAAAGATATTCAGGCTTAATGAGTTTATTAACATTGAATATGACAATGCTTACTTTTGGACGCCTAGGTGCTGCATTTTTCATCTTAATGCCTGCATTCTCTGTGTTTAGCAACACATTTACAAAAGCACTGTCGTTTGTAACGAAGACATAGTCACTTTCATCTCTAGGTAACTTAATGACCTTATCATAATGTGCCTCAGAGGCTTCACAAAAACCACTGCACTTTTCCGTCTACTGTGGTTCCCAGAGGAAAATCTAGCCGTACATGTTTGGCAGCAGCCGAATTTGGTGGGTTTGATCGTGCCCTTCTCAACTGCTTACGGCGCTGACTTTTACTCATTTGCACCGTGAATCCCTCATCATCTGCACCGCCTTCTGATGTGTCGTGGGGGACCACTGAGGAGGTGGCACCATCATTAGAAAACAATTGACGAGTGTGCGATGGGTCCACAAAGTCACTATCTGGCAACGGCGATGTGCTGCCCGGCACCTTATCCGGGGCAGTTGCCATGGCGTTAAAGACACAACACCTATATGCAGAGTATTACGGTACACTCGCTCCACAGTGAACCACAAAGAAGCACTTCAACATATGGCCTATTCACAGGGTGTAAGGGGCCGCCAACCATCAAACAACATCAGCAGAAATAATTAAATCGGCCAGCCTGCATATATGAGGCTCCACTATTTTCAAGGTCACAGCGCACCTTGCAGGTTGGCGCGGAAAAAATTGAAGTTGGTGTTACATGCATAAGTATCTGCTTAACAGATACTTAACACTCGACAAAAACTTGACATGCACAGGCAACAAACCGTAGTACTTGAGAGCTGGCGGAGAGATGTGCAAGAAGCATGTTGATCATGAAGGTGTTCCTGGCACCATATCCTCATTCCCTGGCCGGGCGAGATGCTAGGCCTAACAGAGCGTGCCACACCAGTGCCCTTACACTTTGTATATTCACACAGTTTTGTAATTAAAGTTTCAAACCACACTCAATCGTCACAGCACTATTACACATCAACTAATGTAGAAGTGGGAGAGTTAATGCATGACTCAAAGTATCTCCACTGAACTGAGGCTGCATTGTTTCGTGGTCACTAACGTCTTCGATCGAAGAACAAGGCAAACACGGCTCAGCGGTAGTATGACGCAAGAGCTATTGTCGTGTACCTGATACACGTGTGGTTTAGGCCCAACAGGCGAGTGAGGAGGGGACGCCTGAGGCCTGATCAACAGCCTTCCCCTCGCGGGTCAGCAACACAGCTACAAATGCCACTTGTAATTCACCAATGCAGGTGATAACCAAGTTTCAGACACACCTGGTGTGTATGTGTGTGTCCCAGATTGGTTATTAGGCTTCGTAACTGTCGGAGGTACAATTACACCCACGATAACGAGTGCAAACGCAGGGGAGGACCCTCAAACGTCCGTCCCCTACGCTGCCTATGACACGACTGGTAAGCATTGATGAGTACCTTTTACCTATTTCCTTTGAAACTAGGCCAATCCTAAGTTTCTTTTCATATTCATGTTTCTTGTTGATTGAGTTGAGGATACCACTTGTGAGCCATGGATTGTTTAATCTTTTTTGTCAGGTACTTGCTTGGTAAGAAGGGGACAATGAAGGTTGTAGAGGCTTAGAGTTTTGGAGAGGAAGAAGTTAGCTAATGATTTATATCCTGGGTATTATTGAATTCAGAATCCCAATTAATATTGTGAAGTGCATTTGTAAGATTGCCTAAAGCTGATTCACTGTGTAGCCTAAATGAAAGTTTCTTGCTTTTTGGTGGTGTAATGTCCATGTTCGCTGTGAGAAAGGTAGGATAGTGGTCAGTTGTTCTGTCGTAGATTATACCAGATACAAGGGGAGCTGTTATGTTTGTCCATATGTGATCCAAGGTAGTGGCTGATGTTTGAGTGACTCGGGTAGGTTTGGTGATTGTGGGAATTAGCATACAGGAGTTCATGCTGTTAAGGAAATAGTCAACTTGAGAGCAATTTTGTTGACCCAGGTCAATATTAAAGTCTCCTCCCAGAATGATGTGGTTTTTGTTGAGATTGTTGTTTATAATAAGATTCCTTAGGTTGTCTGAGAAAGAAGCTATGTTAGTATTAGGAAATCTATAGATGACTCCAATAGTCAAAGAGGATTTAAGGGATTTAATTGTTAACTGAGCAAAAGTATATTCACAGTAGTAGTCTCTGTCGCTAATGACACTGTTGCAGATAAATGTATCTCGGTAATATATAGCTGTGCCACCACCTTTTTTGTTAGGCCTACAGTTATGAATGGCTTTATAATCAGCTAAGTTGTAGAGTTGGGTATAGTCTTTATTTAGCCAAGTTTCTGTTAAAATAATGAACGATAAGTTAGTACCTAGTGCTGTGAGTAATGCATTTATATCGTCAAAATGTTTACCAAGGGATCTAACATTTTGGTGGTAAACTGATAAGCAGGTGCTATTTTGGAGTTTGATGATAGATGGAATTACTGGTGTCAATTTCACTTTGCCTCAGATCTACAAGATCTTGTTGAAGTTCTCGGTGTACTGTTGCTCTCAGATTGCTCATTGACAATCCAAGGTTACACTCAACGGCTCCTTTAAAGGCAGATTCTTTGGCTAACTTATCAGCTTTATCATGCATTCGGAGGCCAACATGAGATGGAGACCACATGAAATGGACTCTGTTACCATCCTTAATAATTTTGTTGTATTTGTGTCTAGCTTCGGACACGAGCATGTAAAGTAGAGCTGGAAAAAATCAAGGCATGTGGGGGGGGGGGGGGACGTTCAACAAGCCGCCGGCTTCCTGTCCTTATCGAGGCCACTAGTTTTAGTGGCACAAAGGTAAATCAAACAGTCTGCTTATAACTCAGTATGTGTGTATATACTTTTACCTAGATCAAATAATTATTTTTCATTTATAAAGCCCAGTAGCCTCAGAAATATATATACACTATTGATTGACTGTTGAGAGGCGGGACCAAAGAGCCAAAGCTCAACCTCCGTAAACACAACTAGGTGAGTACCACTAAATGAGTTTCCATATGCTAGCTTTGGAGGTTTGGATGATTTACATAATTGTGTAAACCCGTTAATTTAACAATGCATCTCGGGTGGGAAGCGACTCGTGCTGTATGGGCGGGTGAGCTGCACATTCGAATGTGCACTAAACACATCTAATTACTGCTCTAACCATAATAGCGGCCCGCCACTCCTGTTACTCGTAGTTAATATTACTTTGAACATTCTTCCCCAAGTCTTTCACTTATTTACTTGATAAATGTGGAAAAATTGTGACGTGAACGCGTAGCGCTTAACAAATAACAACAAACAGGAGTGTGGGCGGCTGGGCCTATTTGCCTCCCGTACACTGATTCTCCCTAGGCTGTGCCTCATTCTGGGCCTCATCCTGGGCTCTGTGTATTACCCTGGGCTCTGTGTATCACCCTGGGCTCTGTGCATCAACCTGGGCTCCGTACCTCACTCTGGGTCCTAAACCCAAGGCTCTGTGCCTCACTGCGCCTTAAACCCTGGATTCAGGCCTTAATCCCTGGGCTCTGGGCCTTAAACGCCTGGGGCTCTGGGGCTCACTTTGGGTTCTGTGACTTAATCTGGGCTTCATCCTGTGCCTGAACCCCTGGGCTCTGCTCCTGAACCTGGGCTCTGCACCTCACTCTAGGACCCCGTGTACTGTGCTCTCAGTACAAGGTTCATGTGAAGACAACATTCACCAGGCGTTGTCATAAGGTAGGTGGTGCAGGTACTGCAAATGGTCCCTTAAAATAAGCCTATCCAAATCAAGGTAGAATTAACCTACTTAACCATTTGGCAGCAGCCATGGAAAAATGGTCATACCTGCCTATGCGCAAAAAAATATAACAATTAAAAAAGTAATCTTTCAATATAGAATTATTAATTTGTATTCAAAATGTAAGAAAAATAAAAATAAGTGAATATTTATCGTTTTATCTACTGGAGGCACTTGGGAAGATGGCTGTGTCTGATGCCTGTCAACACCTCATGCTTGGATTTGCTGACACTTCCTGTGTTGTTCTCCCATGTTGTATCATCGGAAGATGGTGCAACAAGATGGAAGATGTTGTTTCTCTTTACTTATAAGAGTGTGTTGAATGACTTAATAAATCACATAATTCACATAACACATGATACTGTTTGAATTGATAATTGTATCTGGTTGATCTGGTTGATGGGGTTCTGGGAGTTCATTCTACTCCCCAAGCCTGGCCCGAGGCCAGGCTTGACTTGTGAGAGTTTGGTCCACCAGGCTGTTGCTTGGAGCGGCCCACAGGCCCACATACCCACCACAGCCTGGTTGGTCCGGAACGTCTTTTAGAAAACAGTCTAGTTTTCTCTTGAAGATGTCCACGGTTGTTCCGGCAATATATTTTATAGTCGCTGGGAGGACGTTGAACAGCCGAGGACCTCTGATTTTTTTTTTTTTTTTTTTTTTGAGATATATACAAGAGTTGTTACATTCTTGTACAGCCACTAGTACGCTTAGCGTTTCGGGCAAGTCCCTGAAATACGATCCCCTGCTGCGAAGAATCGTTTTTTCATCCAAGTACACATTTTACTGTTGCGTTAAACAGAGGCTACAGTTAAGGAATTGCGCCCAGTAAATCCTCCCCGGCCAGGATACGAACCCATGACATAGCGCTCGCGGAACGCCAGGCGAGTGTCTTACCACTACACCACGGAGACTGTTAATACAGTTTATACAGTGTTCTCTGATTGTGCCTATGGCACCTCTGCTCTTCACTGGTTCTATTCTGTGTTTTCTTCCATATCGTTCACTCCAGTACGTTGTTATTTTACTGTGTAGATTAGGGACCTGGCCTTCCAGTATTTTCCATGTGTATATTATTTGGTATCTCTCTTGTCTCCTTTCTAGTGAGTACATTTGGAGAGCTTGGAGATGATCTCAATAATTTAGGTGCTTTATCGTGTCTAGTGCGTGCCGTATATGTTCTCTGTATTCCCTCTATTTCAGCAATCTCCTGCTCTGAAGGGGGAAATGAGAATTGGTTTACCTGGTATACTCCACTGCAAGCATATAGAGTAGTGAAAAGGATATGAACATATAATATTCAATGGTGTTGGGCTCAGGGTGATGACATATAAAAAAATAAATAAATAAAATAAATGTTTATTTAGGTAAGGTACATACATACAAGAAATTTTTACAAAGATTGGTGGACTTATAGATAGAGCTAGTACATACAATGCCTAAAGCCACTATTACGCAAAGCGTTTCGGCCATGAAAAACTTAAATGACTAAAGCTTAATACTAATTGAGCATAATGAGTAGAATGAAAACAAGAAATGAAAACATAGCTGAAAAAGCAGCACAAATACAATTCTGTCGACAAACAGCGCTCTTTAAAAAAAACAGACATTAGTTGACATTAGAGGGGTAAGGTAGGTTACAGGGAATTTATTAGGTATAGCTTCGTTTTTATCTTAAACTGGTTGAGAGAGGTACAGTCTTTAACATGGTTGGGAAGGTCATTCCACATTCTGGGCCCCTTGATTTGTAGAGCATTTCTAGTTTGATTAAGTCGTACTCTAGGAATATCAAAACTGTATTTATTTCTGGTGTGGTGCTCATGGGTTCTGATACAACCTTCTATGAAGCTTTTGAGGTCAGGATTGGCATTACAGTTTAGCGTTTTATATATGTATAATACACATGAGAGAAATGTGCAGTGACTTAATGTCTAACATATTCCAACCCATCCTCCGAATTGACAGTACGATTTAATACCAAGTGTAATAAGTACACTTTCGTACTGTCATAAACAGTGCATAATTGTACTTATGGGGCTGTTACATTCACCCAACTCCGTCCCCCGATTTAATTCTCCTCGTTTTCTGTTAACACACTCAGAATTTTAGGATGACGTTTTCAATTTCAATTAGCAATACACAAGTTTTATATATCAGGAATTTCTTTTTCAGGTTTATTAAACAATGTAGATTTTATACAAAATTTTAAAATATCCCGAGTTTCTTTACAATTTATTGATATATTTTAGTTATGTTTTATTAGTTTTATAAAACTGTAATATCAATATAGCTATAGGTTAAGTACTAATTGTAATTAAGCAGCAATAAAATTATTATCTTCAAAAACTAAGACGGTTAGGTGAGGGTGTGGTTTTCTATTCAGTTTTTCAGGTAAACTCAAATATTCACAATATATTTGACAGTACGATTTAATACTAAGTGAAAATAAGTACAATTTCTAACTGCTATGAATAGTACATAATTGCACTTATTTGTCTCCTTACATTTACCACCCCATTTTTGGAGGACGGGCTGCATATTCAGAGATTTGAGTAGGGGTACCGAGTGATGTCTGGGGCCAGAGTTGGATATTGTTCTAATTGCAGCTTTGTGTTGAGTAATTAGAGGACGTAAATGATTTTGGGTAGTAGAACCCCAAGCACAAATACCATAGTTGAGATATGGATAGATAAGGGAGTAATAGAGAGTCACCAGGGCAGGGCGGGGTACGTAATATCTGATCTTAGAAAGAATGCCCACAGTTTTTGAAACTTTTTTTGATATATATAGAATGTGTCCCTGGAAATTCAGCTTGTGGTCAATGAGAATGCCAAGGAATTTGCCATCTAATTTGTTACAAATTTGGGTATTGTTTATTTTGAGATTTATTTGATTAGAGGATTTATTGCCAAACAGAATATAGAAAGTTTTGTCAATGTTAAGGGTGAGTTTGTTGGCAGTTAGCCAAAGATGGACTTTATTTAGCTCAGTATTTACTGTGGCATTTAGAGCAAGGGGGTCAGGACTGGAGTAATATGGCCTAATTGGCACCATATGGGCAAAAGTATAAATTGAATTTAAGGCGCAAGCCACCAATGTGCTACCACTCTGGGCCCTAAACCCAAGGCTCTGTGCCTCACTGCTACCACAGATGATAATCCTCATATGACAATAACTGCATTCACCTAGTAAATAACTAATGAGTAACAGCATTTAGTAGTAACTATGGAGAGCAAGATTTTTTCAAAGGTCAAAGAAAGATCCATTTCCTCCACATAGACCAACTGTAGTCTTATTTGCATCATATCTTCTGGGGATGGTGGTTGAGTGGACAGCGCTCTACACACTTGGACTTAGGGACTGGGGTTCGATCCCCGTCGCCAGCGGAAAACAAATGGGCAGAGTTTCCTTCAACCTGATGCGCCTGTTACCTAGCAGTAAATAGGTGCCTGGGAGTTAGACAGCTGCTATGGGCTGCTTCCTGGGGGTGTGTGTTTAAAAAAAAAAATAGTAACAGTTGATTAGTTGACAGTTGAGAGGCGGGCTGAAAGAGTAGAGCTCAACTCCCGCAAGCACAACTAGGTGAATACAGGTAAAACCCAGGCAATAATTATGTAAATTGTCATATGACGATAACCTCATTCATCTAGTAAGTAACTAATGAGTAACATTTATCAGTAGCTAATGAGAGTAGGATTTTTTCAAGGATCAAGGTAAACTCTTATTACATGCAAATAGATCTAGTATATCCTTAATTGCATCATCATGTAAAACCCAGAGTATAATTATTTAAATCGTGATGTGACGATAACCGCATTACCCAGTGAATCAACATATGACAATAACCGCATTCATCTAGTAAGTAACTAATGAGTAACATTTATCAGTAGCTAATGAGAGCAGGATTTTTTCAAGGATCAACTCTTATTACATGCAAATATATCTAGTACAGTGGCATCTTGACATACGATTGCCCCACTTACGATAATTTTGAGTTACTATGTAAATTTCATCGAAAAATGCGACTCGACATCCGATGGTGTCGTCGGCTTCCGATATGTGTTGGTACACATTTGGGTTGACCGAGCGCGTGGTTCCCAGTCACGTGGCTGACCTGCCTCAGTTTACTACAGTTGCCCGCTTAGTGACGATCGCGCCTATAAGAAATTCCGCTTCTGTGGTGATTTTTTGCATTTTGAACATTAAAGTAATTACTGTATATCACACCATGAGTCCAAGGAAAGTCAGTGGTAAGGCTCAACATATGAAAACCCATGTAAGGATGACCATAGAGCAGAAACAAGAGTGAGGAATGTCTCTTCTTCAACAATTAAGAAGATGTGTGTAGCACGGGAAGAATTACAAACCTTTGCTGAAATGACTCGCCCAAATCAAGCTGCAGTAGGTTGTTGCCTTAACCTATTCAATGACACTGTGATGCATCATTACAGACAAATGTTAAAACGAAGGGAAAAACCAATGTCTCTTGACAAATTTGTAGTGAGACAAACAAGCACTGAACCACAACCAGGTCCTAGTAGGTATTCAGGCTAAACGTAGGAGAGAGAGTACCCCAGAGGAAACATCACTGCTTGATGTGATAATGGAAGGGGACTCCCCTTCCAAACAGTAACAACTCTCCTCCTCCCTCCCTCATCACCATCTTCCATATGCCATCAAGAGCCCTCCATAAAGGTAAGAGAAACTTTGGTACTGTATTGTAGTTAGAAAAAAACATTGTATTCAGTATAAAATGTATTTGTATGTTAATATTTTGGAGGGTGGGGAATGGATTAATTCAATTCCCTTTATTTCTTATGGGAAAAATCGCTTCGACTTACGATCCGTCTCTGGGAACGGATTAGCATCGTAAGTCGAGGCCCCATTGTATATCCTTAATTGCATCATGTAAAACCCAGAGTATAATTATTTAAATCGTGATGTGACGGTAACCGCATTACCCAGTGAATCAACATATGACGATAACCGTTGCCTAAGGGTTAAAGAACAGATAAGAGCCACATGAGCTTGAGAAACATACATAACCTGATGATTGTATTTAGCACTTTGAGTGTCACTTTTTGCTCAAGATGGTTCATAAACAGATTTTAAAATCCAATCTAAGACAAAACAGGCTGACCTAATGATGGCATCCCAGCATCCCAAACAAATGTGGTAGACTCTGTACTAATTCCAACTAATTCCTCAGAAACCAAATCTAGTAACTCATCTCAGATAGCAACTCTAATCTACAAATAAAGCTTGAAGGTTCTTAGCTTGTATCATAGCAATACTCTACAAAAAAATCACTTGAACCCATAGCCTTTCCAGATGTTCTTAATATTGCTAAAGTAATCCCTGTCCATGTAAGTGGGGATCTCACTGAATTTAAAATTTTTAGATCAATATAAATCCTGCCCACCTTGTCCAAAATATTTGAAAACTAATCTACAAATAGTTGTCCTAGATAAACTCAATGTACTTAGTTCGTGCCAGTATGGCTTCAGACCCCATACCAAGCATTCATAATGTTTTAACACTATCGGTCACTGGGCAGGCGCGAGGTCAACTTAGGGGTCATGCACCCGACGTGCGGGCGAGTGTGCGGGTAAGCCCGCAGTGACACCTAAATGTGTATACTCGTTTCAGCTTTCTCACCTTAATTCTCATGCTACATCGCTTGTTTTGGTATCATTGTGTTCACAATTAAATTCCTTACATGTGTGTATAAATATAATGTCCAAAAGCCTGGCGTGACTTCCAACAGCAAAGCCTAAAGTCGGCAAAAGTTACCTGTGAGCGCACAAAATCAGTAAAATGTGCATACTCGTTTCATTTTTCTCACCTTAATTCTCGTGCTACGTTGCTCGTTTTGGTATCACTGTGTTCGCAATTAAATTCCCTACAGTTGTGTATGAATATAATGTACAAAAGTTTGGAGTGCCTCCCCGCAGAAAAGCCTAAAGTTACCCGTGAACGAGCACCAATTTGTACTCAATGTGTATACCAATTTGCAACCTAATGTGTATACTCGTTCAGTTTGATAACATCAATTTCGTGTTACGTCTTTCATTTTGGTATCAAATTGTTCGCAATAAAAAGGCGCTTATTTTAAAACTAGTCCCATAATAATAGAGCAATAACTGGAATTTTAACTAAATATTTTAATTCTGGAAGCTCGCCATCACAAAATTAATTATATCTTTCCAGTGTTCTGACATAAATTTTTGTGTTACATCTTTCATTTTGGTATGAAATTGTTTGATGTAAAGGCGCGCATTTTAAAACTAGTCCCAACATAATAGCACAATAAATAGAATTTTAACAAATATTTTAAAATTTTGACCAAAAACCTATTTATAATCATAAAAGTGTTCGGACATCAAGTTTCATGTTACATCTTTCATTTTGGTATCAAATTGTGCGCATTCTAAAGGCACTTATTTTGATACTATCCCTAGGTCGATTGGATAAAAAATGAATTTTATACAAATATTTTTGTAGTGGATGCAAGTCCGGTCCAAAGTTAGGATTCAAGAGAAAAATAATTGACGAGAGTCCAGTCCAAAATTACCGATAGTGTTAATTAATATGCTTGACCTGATAGATGCAGCTCTTGATAAAAATGAGTACTGTACCCCATAGATTTATTTGTTTTTCTACAAAAGTCATTGGACACCGATCACCTCAATAAACTTCTCAAACTCCAACACCATGGAGTCAGAGGTTACTCCCTGTGATACTTGCAATTTTACCTCAGTGATAGGGACCAGAGTGTTTCTGTGAACTTTGCCACTTCTCCCAGTCTGCCACTTAATATTGACATTCCACATGGTAGTATACCAACTCATCCTCCTGTTTAGATAGTCCTTTTTGTAACATAGAGCAAACATTGATGTACTAAGTAATTAGATAGTAGAATTTGGTACTACTCACTATACTGATTCTGAAAAAATTAAGCTAAAAAACAAACCTTAGGCTTAGCTTAGGCTTAGCTTAGCACACATATGTACTACATTAGGCCTCAGATTGCATGAATGAGGCCTAGGAAGGTTAGGTTAGGTTAGTTTAGTTTGTCTTTGCATCATAAATACAAAACCTTTTCCAGTTTGTCCAAATTCATTAGTACTGTAACCACTCGATTATCCGGGATTCGAACATCCGGAAAACGCCTTTATACAGCCAAAATCGTGACCGGATAAAGTTATCTCAATATCCGGCCAAAATGGCCATGGGAGCCAGATAAAAGCTAGTTTAGCCGGATAAAAAATCGGAGCTGGTTAACTTGCTGCCGATGTTACACTATCCGGACAGTCAGCTGGATAATCATTGAATTGTCCGGATATGAAAGCCATGGGGCGGGCCGTACTGTATTAATCCCGTCTGGCTGTGGCTCGAGGCGCATGGTAGAGGAGGGGGTGGGGTGGGTGGGTCGTATCGGGAGAGAGGGGAGTGTTGGGAGGGACCACCTGGGTACAGGAATTACCATTAATTTTATAAAAATTCATCATAGCCGAAAACAAAAGAAATATTAGTAATTATGTAATAACAAATATATAAGTTTCCTAAAAACAATTTGCACAGGCTAAAGTTTCCTTAAAAAATATTGAGTTTTTTCCTCCTGGCAGCCTACATAATGTGCTATAGCTGCCCCAAGTGGACATGTCCAATCCTGGTCAACCCATGTGCTCCCGTCCCTCGTGTTATACCACAGTGCTGCGCCATTAGAGAAATATTTTTTTAAATACCTTTTTTATTTTCATAGTAACTTTGAGCATTTTTGGCCAAGACTATGTCTGGTAGCAGCATCAATCGTTCTGGAGGTGTTAAGAGGAAGAAGGTTGTCCTAACAATTAAAAGACAAGTTACGTGTTATACAACTTTGTGAAAATGGCCGGTCGACTTCAAGTGAAGTGAAGCCTGAGGCGAACCAAAGAGCTTATCATACAACAGGCCAATGAACACAGAAGGCAAGCTAAACTTTATTTTTATATGGTAAGAAAATCAAGCCAAGCGCCTTCAACAAGTGAGGCGTCACAGGCAAGCCAAGCGCCTTCAACAAGTGAGGCGTCACAGGCAAGCCAAGCGCCTTCAACAAGTGAGGCGTCACAGGCAAGCAAAATGCCTTCAACCAGTGAGGCTTCTGCAGCTGGCAGTCAAAACTAACTTTGCTTAACCCTTAAACTGCGCAATAAGTCATATGACGTGTTGAGTAACTTACCGAAAAAGTGCGCATCACGTCACATGACGTGTTGGAGTACTAGGCAAGATTTAAACGGCCCGCGGATACACGGGGTTCACCACACCTTTATCAGGGCTCTTGTAAACAGACACCATTTTTTTTAAAAATCGTGGGCCAAACTCCCGGGTGTTAGGGGCCTCAGTATTGAGTGAGCTACCAAGCCTGACGCATGCAGCATGAGCTCACAGCACTGCTGTTCAGCTTGTGACCACAGCATCGCCTAAAAATGCCATTATATACTTCTTCATGCTATTATGTAGCGATGATATTATTACAGAAGACCCCTGACTGTGATAAAACTGACCAGGGTTCTGATAATAGCAGGATTGTGGTGATATTTAGCGTTGTGCGCCATGGAGGGAGGAGTAATGCTGTGGGAGGGAGGGTGGTGGCGATGTCTTCTGACTGTGTGTGGCCACCTTTTATTGACTGCACTCACCATACCAGCTTAGTGGTTTGCTATGGTGAATACAAATGTAGATACTTATATATAACATGTGTATAGAGGGTATAAACAGCAAGAGGAGTAGGTTGGGAGCCGCCATTTTGGTGAGGGCGGTGGCGTCGTCTGCACGATGCCACCGTGCAGACGACGGTGTTGTTTACTGGTTACCACGATGGTTTTTGGGCACAATACCAGTTTACTTGTACAAGTATGGTGAATGAAACAGGTAGATATTTATATATAATGAGTGTATATAGCATAATAACACCACAAACAGTATTGTTGGAGGAGAAATATTAGTGCGTCTGGCCTTGAGGGCAGCAGCCATCAGCTGTGTGAGGTCCTACGTCTTTGTGCCTTTACTCACCATACAAGCTTAGATGTACAGTTATGGTGAACAAAACATGTAAATACTTATATATATAACGTCTGTATATAAAAGCAAAAACAGTATGGTGTGTGGAGAATGGTGGCAAGTCAGGTGAGGTGAGGGAAGGAGGGAGTGGCAGCCAGTGGCGCCTCCACACTGCTTTGTCACAGTTGTGGCCCGCGCTGGTAAAGGTTCCTGCGGTGGTGGTGACGACGGCGGCGGCGGCGGCGGCGACAGCAGCGGCAACAGAGATGAGAGCGACAACAGAGGCGGTGGCAGCGACGTCGTCAGTCAACTCAGGGATGACAGCAGTGTTAGTGACACAGAAACATTAACTGGAAGAGGAAGTCAATCTGCATCAGCATATTTTAAAATGATTCATGACCTTAACGAACGCGCTCAAGCCAAGTACAAGAATGAAAAAGATAATATTCTGAGTGACAGTAATTATGCCATATGACTTACAGAGAACATTCACTCGCGGACCATCCCGAGTTGCTCAGTGATCAAGAAACTGATGATGTCACCAGATGTTCCTGACGACACCAAACGCCAGGTTGGTGTGGCTCTTTATGTCGTAGAGTCACTTATTGGCACATTGTGTAAGTGGGACGAGGACAACAATGGGACCACCAGTCCCAGGGAGGAACAACACCAAGACGATGGCTGCTGTTGACACAAGAACCATTAGGTTTCTCAGTTGGAACATTCGTAGCATCAACAAAAGACTGAATGACCTAATTGCATATGTTACCAGTAACAACATAGATATAATTGCTTTATAGGAGCCCTACACGTCCAACATGATAAACAAACCCCACCAAAGATCAGAGGGTATTCATCCTATAATAACAGTAATGCCACAGGCCTATTAACATACATCAGAAGTGATTTACCGCACATTCTTGTGAGCACGTCACACAACGTACACACACAGTACCATCACTTTCATGTACAAACTACAGGCCACTTTTCATTCCTCAACGTATATGCCGGAAGCCAGAAACTCAATGTAACATTGCTCCCAGATCTAGACAATCATGGGACAATATACATGGGAGATTTTAATGCTAGACATATTACGCTGGGAGACATTACTAACAACAATAATGGATGCAAATTTATCAAATATGTCTATGACAACAGATTAACTGTATATACTATGGATACCCAAACTCATTTATTGGGAAGCAGACTTGATTATGTAATGGGTAGAAACCTTGTGCAAGATAGGATGGAATGTTCGTTGGTAAATCACTTAGTTAGTGATCACTATGCAGTTTCTGCTTCCTATGAGGTACAGTGTGATGTACCTAATAGACATCAGAGACGGAAAATTAATATTCCATATGGCTTGCATAACCACTTTATTAATTGTATATCAAAATGGTATCAAGATTACACAATAACGAATGTACAAGCCTTCTCCAGAGATCTTGTTGTTACGATTACTACCTACTACGACACATGGGTGTGTTGGGGAACAAGTCGTAAGCCTAGCAGAAGTGGGCAACACCTGCCACCACCCAAGTGGGTCCTTGACCCCGTATTTGTTAATGAACATGAACGAGTAAAGCAACTTGGAGATACGTACAAACGAACCAAAGCACAAGGTGACTTGCATGCATTTCTAGTTGCAAATAGAGAGGTGAGAGACATGAGCAGCATTATACGTAATAAACATTGGGAAGAGTTCCTACAAAGTATAAATGAGCAAACAACACTTGTTGAAGTTTGGGAAAAGATACGAAAAATCTCTAGAAGCAGCCCAACCAAACCGCTGCACCACAGCCCACTAGAACAAGCAAACATTCTCCTTGATCAATGGGCACTAACATCAAGCTACAGCTCACTCCCAATTAACATACAGCAGAAACTTAATGACACACGCCCCAACAGACAACGAACCATCAGTCTTGCCTGTACAGCTATCGACGTGTCGGACCTTAATGATGTAACTGAATGGGAATTAAATCATGCACTAAAGATGGGAAAATCAACTGCTCCTGGAGAGGATGGTATTACTTACAGTCTACTGAGATTAGTCTCACACGTACCAGGTAATCCACTATTAGTGTTGTACAGAATGAGTTTCCGTGAAGGAGTATTACCTGATGCTTGAACAAAGAGTGTCATTGTTCCCATCCCCAAACCACACTCAGATAATTATAGACCCATATCTCTAACATCGTGTGATTGTAAAGTGCTTGAACGTATTATTCTTAACCGACTCATGTATCGTATACAGGGGCACCTGTCACCTCAACTGTTTGGATTTATGCCTGGGCTCAGTACACAACACTGTTTTGCTGAGTACTTCGCACATATTGAAGCTTCCCCTCAAACAGTCTTCATCGACCTAGCAGCAGCTTTTGATACAGCAAACAGAGAAATCATACTGGAACAGCTTGCCGAGCTGGGAATACAAGGAAAATTACTGAAATGGATAAAGGGCTATTTGTCTAATCGAACAGCATATGTTTTGTTTAATGGTGTTAAAAGCATAGCGAGCAAACACTTTGAACTGGGAACTCCACAAGGAGGGGTCTTCAGCCCCTTGTTGTTCAACGTTTTGATGCATAAACTTATTAAAGATCTTCCAACTAATAATGAAGACACTGTCATTTGTTATGCTGATGATATATGTTTACAGGCTGCCTCCGAGCCTAGAATGCAAGTTCTGCTCGATGCTTTTGCTACTAGAGCTGAGGAATGTGGCCTCCTTATCTCTGTACAGAAAACTCGTGCCCTCATTCCATGTGGTATTCCACCACCCAATTATCATATAGATGGGCGAGAACTTGAGAACTGCGAGTCTTACAGATACCTTGGTGTCCCCATTAACGACCTGGGTACCTTTCTTCTCTCAAGAGGAGACTGTGGAAGAGATTAAAGCCCTTGCGGGTCCTTGTTGGTGTCAATCATGGAATCAACGTGATACTTGCTAGAATGTTTTATGTATCATTTATACGCTTTGTGATTGACTACAATGCTCTACATCTCACACTATATACTGACAAAGAGCTGAAATCTCTTGAAACCTTGCAAAATGAAGCTGTGCGTCTCAGCCTTGGGGCTCCAAAGTCCAGGAGAATAGTTAATATGAGAGCAGAGTTAAAATTACCTACCATAAGTGAGAGAATTTTGTCTATTAGCACAGTTTTTGGCATGAAGGCATTGAGTAGATCTAGACAACACATGAAGCTTCAAGCTAAACTTTCTAATATGCTGCACTCGCCTGAGGTCTATAGAAGAAGAACGAAATCTGATTATGTATTTTGGTTCTACAAGGTAGCCAACTCCATCAAAATATTAAATATGTACCCAACTCAATTAATGATTAATCAACCAATTACTCCATGTTAACTGGGATCTATCAGTTGATTTTGTAAATGCGCCCAAGAAAGATAGTGTGCACTCTACATTATTAAAACAGTTAACACTGAAAAGCATCACTGAAAGTACTCAGAGTATGGGTAACGATGTGTATCAGTGCTATACCGACGGCTCTGTAGAAGAAGGTGGACGATGTACCGGATGTGCATGCAATATATTTGAACAATCTTCTCTCGTACATACAGCAATGAAGCGCGTCAATGACTGGGCAAGTACAACTCAAACCGAACTTGCAGGCATATACCTTGCCACTGAATTTTTAAAAGACAAAGGCAGTGGACTTGTATACTGTGACTCGCAGAGTGCACTCCTGGCATTGAACGCAGAGTAGTGACACTCATAAAATAGTCAGTGATATTCAAATGAATGTTTTAGCTGCTAAAGAAAACAGATTTGAAATTAAATTCCTATGGATACCATCACATGTTGGCATCTCAAGGCATGACACTGTTGATATGCTTGCAAAGACAGCCTGTAGAAAACCAGTGGTAGAAATTGATATGGGTGTTTCATTAGCAGTGACAAAGAGAATACTTAAACAAATATCTAATGAAGATCTCACCGACCTAACACATTCACAAAGACCTGAAAGTTGTAGCATTAAATATTATGATAGAAATCGTGAGGAGACATTCACATATGGGACTAATAGAACAAGAACCCGGCAATGTGATGTTATAGTGGCCAGAATTCGCCTGGGATATAGACGTATCTGGCAGCTTTCTCAAAACCCAAATGTCGAGTACACAATGTGTCAACTTTGTGAAAGAGAAAACATGCACTCTCTTGAACATTATATAGTAGAATGTCCCATATTGTCTGACTTTCGCCCTCCTGGGCTGAGGTATGCTGAACTGTGTAATTACTATGAGTACTGGAACACTTGATGATATATTGGACTTGTATCCAAGATTGACCATGTAATGTATTATTTATACAATGTATGTATGTGATGTAACTATATAACCTGAGCTTGTAAAAGCACCTTAATCACTTTCAGTGATAAGTGCTTAATTGCACACTAGTTTCTCTGTCAGCTATCTCACCCTGTCAGAGTAAAAGAGACAAATGTATGTGAATGCACGTGTGTGTATATATGCATGTATATATGTATATGTACGTATATATGTGTGTGTATGTATGTGTATAAAGTACATATGGAAGCTGATCAGAATTGCATTTCACCTTTGTAAATGCACATTAATGACTCTTCGAACACTTTATGTAGGGCATACGTAAATCTGTGTATCTATGTATTTACGTATGTAGGTTAGCTTAGCATTTTAAAAGTACCGAATCACCTTCTGTGGTTGATTGTTCAATAAATCCCTGAACTATATGTTTAACTGATCTCTAACCCTGTACATGGAGGACAGAAGAAAATGTATATATGCTGGTTAGCATTGTAAGTGTGTGGTCACGTCTGTGGTAGAAAAAAAAAAAAAAAAAGTGGCGAGCTGCCGCTGCCTGCCACTGTCACTGCCACTCAGCATATCAACTTTGTGGTTCGTTATGGTGAACACGAATGTAGATACTTATATATAGTGTTTGTATATAGTGAATAAAAGCAAAAACAGTATTGTGGGAGGAGAATGTGGGTGAGTCAGGTGACTTGAGGAAGGGCGTGAGTGGCTGGCTGGTACACGGCGGTCAGTCCTCGTTACTTTTTGACTCATAATAGCAACTTAGTGGTTCATTATGGTGAACAAAACATGCAGATACTTATATATAACCTGTGTATATAGTGTAATAACTGACAAAGTATTTGTTCACTGATTGATGAACATAATTGAATCAACAATATGCACACCATATTTTTGAGTACAGCGATGATTCACTCATTTTATTATATAAATATATCAAACTGCACACTATTGAATAATATTACAGCAAAAAAACTATGAAAAATCAATTAGAGACATTGAAATAATTAGGTAATTATCTCTTTGTGGCAACTCCGGCCTGACAGCTGGCAATCAACAGACCGCCTGGGACGCACGCTGAGTCAGCGCCTGTTTTTTGCCAGACTTCCCCGCCCTATAGCGGGCAATATATGCCACTTACGATTTTTTTTTATTTTTCCCATGATCAGTGAACACAAATTAACAAGTTAGGAAGAAAAAAAGATTTTTTTTTTTTTCAAAATTACATGCGCCTGTGGGGAACAAAGGATGTTATATTCCTAGCATGTTAAGGGTTAATGAACTGTACAGTAATACCAAGTGTCAATTTTAGTGTTGTGTTAGTATAGGTTACGTAAATTGTCAAGAATTTTTAACTTCAAGATGTGTGGCATCAATCAAGAAGACGAACAACAAGATAAGTTGAAGTTTCTAGTTGAATATTTAATAATTATATGTGGCAAGGCAATTCAAATTATGTTGTTTGTAGTATAAAAATAGTTGGAAATGGTTAGTTTTGGACTCAGAAGTGAAAACGTACCATTATCCGGAACACGTGATTATCCGGCTGGGGGTCCTTCCCATATAGTCCGGATAATTGAGTGGAGACAGTATATTGTCTCAAAGCCCTCCAAATGTACTCACTAGAAAGAAGACGAGATAGATATCAAATAATATACACGTGGAAGATACTGGAGGGCCAGGTCCCAAATCTACACAGTAAAATAACAACGTGCTGGAGTGAACGATATGGAAGAAAATGCAGGATAGAACCAGTGAAGAGCAGAGGTGCCATAGGCACAATCAGAGAACACTATAAACATCAGAGGTCCGCAGTTGTTCAACACCCTCCCAGTGAGCATAAGAAATATTGCCGGAACAACCGTGGACATCTTCAAGAGAAAACTAGATGGTTTCCTCCAAGGAGTGCCGGACCAACCAGGCTGTCAACCCGTTCTCGCAAATTCGTAAAGTCAATATTGACTTATTAACTACGTGCATAGGTGATATACTAAACATAATAGATACCCTTAAAAAGATTCATAGAAAACACCGACCTTACCTAACCTTGTTAGTATCTTAAGATAAGCATCTTATTGCTTCGTAATTACAATTATTACTTAACCTATACCTATTATAGGTTAGGTAATAATTGTAATTACGAAGCAATAAGATGCTTATCTTAACATACTAAGTAGGTTAGGTAAGGTCGGTGTTTTCTATGAATCTTTTTAAGGGTATCTATTATGTTAAGTATGTCACCTATGCACATATTTAATAAGTCAATATTGACTTATTAAATTTGCGAGAACGGGTTGGGCTGTGGTGGGTATGTGGGCCTGCGGGCCACTCCAAGCCCTAGTGGACCAAACTCTCACAAGTCAAGCTTGGCCTCAGGCTGGGCTTGGGGAGTAGAAGAACTCCCAGAACCCCATCAACCAGGTATCAACCAGGTATAGTAGGGCCTCGACATATGAATTTAATTCATTCCCAGAGACAGGTCGCAAGTAAAAAATCTGTAAGTCGAAGCAAATTTTCACATAAGAAATAATGTAAATTGAATTAATTGGTTCCACACCTCAAAAAATATTAACTGAAAAATAGACTTTATACTGAATACCAATCATTTTGGACTACAATGCAGTATGTATACCTTATCTTTATTGAGGACTCTTGTTGGCGTATGGGAGATGTGGAAGAGGAGGAGGAGAGGTGTTACTGTTTGGAAGGAGTCCCCTTCCATTATAATATCAGGCAGTGATGACTTCTCTGGGGTACTCTCTCTCCTACGTTTTGCAGGAGTACCACTAGGACCTGGTTGTGGCTCACTGCTTGTTTGTCTTTCTAAGAATTTGTCTAAAGACACTTGGTTTTCCATACATTTTAACACTTATCTGCAGTTAGACATCACATTGTCATTTAAAAGGTCAATGCAACGGCCTGCTATAGCTTTAACTGGGTGAGTTTTTTCAACAAAACTTTGCAGTTCTTCCCATACTTCATACATTTTCTTAATGAGGAAGGGACATCCTCTACTGCCTCTACTCACAATTATTTTCTTAGGTTGAACCTTACCACCGAATTTCTTGGGCCCATGGAGTGATATATAATAATTACTTTTATGTTCAAATAACAAAAAAGCACAAAAACATGGAAATTCTTCACACTCGCGATCGTCACTAAGCAGGCGGCTCTGGTAAACTGAGGCAGGGTCGCCCGTACCACCTGGAACCACGTGCTCGGTCGACCCAAACATGTATCAACAAAGTCGCTAGTCAAGGCAAAGTCATAAGTTGAGTCGCATTTTTTGACAATTGGGGTCGTAACTCAAAAAATTTGTAGGTAGGGACAGTCATAAGTTGAGGTGCCACTGTACTGTACAGATTTCTGCTTTGTAATTGCATTGTACTTCGATATATGTACTATGGTCCTCATTGTTACTATAAGTACTACCAAAACAGGAGGATGGGCTGAGTATACTTGGTTCACTCCTTTTTCATACTTACATCAATGATCTCCCAAATGCCACTCAACACCTGAAGCAAATTCTATTAGCTGATGACATTACAGTGGCCCCCCGATTCGGTGAATCTCTGGTTAGGACACACATTCTTCTCAGGCCAGATTTATTCACCCGATTTGATGAACTCTGGTTCGCTAAAACCAGAGACAAAGGAGGCAACGAGGGAGGAGACAAAGAGGGGAAGTGGGGGGGGGGGGGATGATTCCCACCCACAAATACGATGAGAGGATTTATTTTGGATAGAGGGACAGAATTCACAGACTGGTGGAAAATTTGTCCCATGATATCATAGGTTAGAATTAATTAATCTCTTTGTGAAATCAGCCCATAAAGCATAGGCAATATAAGGCTGTTAGGCTAGACATGCTGTCGTGCTTCACATGCTCCTAGGCTATACAAGCTGAATGTCTCGACAGGTAATCAGGCTGGACAGCCTGTCAGGCTAGATACACTGCCAGACTTGACAGACTGTTAGGCTAGATATACTGCCAGGCTTGACAGATTGTCATGCTAGACACTCTGCCAAGGCCTGACAGGCTGTCAGGCTAGACAAACTGGGTCTTGACAGTCAGGCTAAACAGTGTCAGTCTAGACATGCCTTCATGCTATCTAGACAAATTGTCAGCTAGACAACCTGGGTCTAGACAGAATGTCAAGCTAGATAGAATGTCAGGCTAGACAACCTGGATCGAGACAGAATGTCAGGCAAGACAACCTGGGTCTAGATAGAATGTCAGGCTAGACAACCTGGATCGAGACAGAATGTCAGGCAAGACAACCTGGGTCTAGACAGAATGTCAGGCTAGACAACCTGGGTCTAGACAGAATGTCAGGCAAGACAACCTGGGTCTAGACAGAATGTCAGGCTAGACAACCTGTGTCTAGACAGAATGTCAGGCAAGACAACCTGGGTGTAGACAGAATGTCAGGCTAGACAACCTGGGTCTAGACAGAATGTCAGGCTAGACAACCTGGGTCTAGACAGAATGTCAGGCTAGACAACCTGCGTCTAGACAGAATGTCAGGCTAGACAACCTGGGTCTAGACAGAATGTCAGGCAAGACAACCTGGGTCTAGACAGAATGTCAGGCTAGACAACCTGGGTCTAGACAGAATGTCAGGCTAGACAACCTGCGTCTAGACAGAATGTCAGGCTAGACAACCTGGGTCTAGACAGAATGTCAGGCAAGACAACCTGGGTCTAGACAGAATGTCAGGCTAGACAACCTGGGTCTAGACAGAATGTCAGGCTAGACAACCTGGGTCTAGACAGAATGTCAGGCTAGACAACCTGGGTCTAGACAGAATATCAGGCTAGACAGAATGTCAGGCTAGACAACCTAGGTCTAGACAGAATGTCAGGCTAGACAACCTGCGTCTAGACAGAATGTCAGGCTAGACAACCTGGGTCTAGACAGAATGTTAGGCAAGACAACCTGGGTCTAGACAGAATGTCAGGCTAGACAACCTGGGTCTAGACAGAATGTCAGGCTAGACAACCTGGGTCTAGACAGAATGTCAGGCTAGACAACCTGGGTCTAGACAGAATATCAGGCTAGACAACCTTGGTCTAGACAGAATGTCAGGCTAGACAACCTGGGCCTAGACAGAATGTCAAGCTAGACAAAATGTCAGGCTGGACAGATTTTCACACTAAACAAACTATCAGGCTAGACTTAATACTAGGATTGACAGGCTGTCAGGCTAGATTTAATACTAGGCATGACAGGCTGTCAGGCTAGACTTAATACTAGGCATGACAGGCTGTCAGGCTAGACTTAATACTAGGCTTGACAGGCTGTCAGGCTAGACTTAATACTAGGCTTGACAGGCTGTCAGGCTAGACATGCAGTGAGTCTAAACTTAATGCTAGGCTTGACAGGCTATCAGGCTAGACATGCTGTTATGCTTGACATGCTATCAGGCTAGACAATATTAACAGGCATGACAGACTGTCAGGCTAGACATGATGTTAGGCTTGACATGCTGTTAGGCTTGACATGCTGTTAGGCTTGACATGCTTTCAGGCTAGACTTACTACCAGGCATGACAGAATGTCAGTCTAGCCATGCTGCCAGGCTTGACAGACTGTCAGGCTAGACAAACTGCCAAGGCCTGACTGGATGTCAGGCTAGACATGTTATCATGTTTAGACATGACATGACTAGATGTCTAGCTTCATAGCTAGACATGACATCATGCCTGACATCATGTTAGCCTAACATCCAGTCTTGACAGGCTATCAGACAAGACAAGCTGACAGGATGTAATATACATGCTGCACAGAGTCTGCCAGACTAGACAGAGACCACAGGACAGCCAGACATGATCACAAGTCTCCTTCCTGTTCATCTCCCCACCCCTCACCTTCTCCAGCTTACCCTACTAGCCGAAGGATGATGTAAAATCATGTGTTTTAAATTATGTCAAAACCCATTTTATTTTCTTGTAAATGCTTATAATCTATATTTATAATATTAGCAGTACCCGGCCACGCGTTGCTGTGGCTCAGCAACGCATGTGCATTGCTGAACCACAGCAATCTTTCCTGTTCCCCACTCCTCCCCACCATTCCCCCCTGTTCCCCAGTCTTCCCCACCATTCCCCCCTCACCCGTCTCCTCGGCCTCCCAACCATTCCCCATTCCACCGTCCCCTCGTCCTCCCCACAATTCCCTACTCCACCATCCCTTCTTCCTTCCCACCATGCCCCACTCCCCTGTCCCTTTGTCCTCCCCATCATTCTCCATTCCCCCCATCCCTTCGTTCCCACCATCCCAAACTCCCCCACCATTATCCCCTCGTCCTTCCCATCATCTCTCACTTCCGTCCCCTCGTCATCCCCACCATTCCCCACTCCCTCGTCCGATGCCTTCCTAAATGGTCTGATGTTCCCATCACTGAAATATAAGAAAAACAAGTAAAATATTAAATGAAAATATGAAAAAATAAAAAAAATAAACTATACTCACAAAATGAACGGTATGGTAAACAACACAACTCAGTTCCAACGCAATTCACACAAAATAATTAAATCAAAATGAAAATAAATCAAAATCTATGAAAATTCAATTTATCAATGCAGTCAGAAACACTGAAATGGAATTGTAACATATTTAGTATAGCATGTGTGCTGCTCTTACATGCAACAAATGGCGCTGTTTTTCAAGTAAGGTATAGTTTTATCTGTCACAGGTGTGGCATCTATACTTATACTTACGAAATGAATGGTATGGTAAAGAACACAGCTCAATTCCAACACAATGTCACACAAAATACAGTGGTACCTCGAATGACGATCGCCTCAAATGGCGAAAATTTTTTTTTGTAACGAACGTCCTGATCGCCAACAATTCGGCTTGTATGGCAGCCGCTTGTTTGAATAACGACGAAACAATATGGTGGGGTCGCGCTGCTTCTTGCACATTCTCGGGCGCCTCCGACAATGCAAATAAATTATGTTGTTTTTGTTTAAAGATGCTAATGATGCTGGGATATAAAGGGGTGACTGCTGAGATGTTGCAATCCAATGACTTTTTTTGTAGAACAAAAGAAATGAAATTTATTGAAAAACAACAAATGTCAAAAAGGTTAATTCGGTGGTTGCCAGGTAGGCTGCTCCATGTTTCTTAAATAAATAAAAAGCGAAAAATAAAAAAACGGTTGAAAAAAATTGAATAATGGACTAATGCCATAAAGGTTTATTCAGTGTTTGTCGGGTAGGCTGCTCCATTATTGAGACGTAAATTAAAAATACAAAACAAATGGAACACATTTGAAACAAAGAAAAATTGCTATAATGGAGCATCCTACCTGACAAACACTGAACAAACCTTTATGGCATTTGTCCGTTTTTCAAATTTGTTCAACCTTTTTTTATATTTTTCGTTTTTTTTCTCAGTCTCGAGTACTGCTCAGTACTCACTTTGCCCTTCAGAGCAGGAGAGATTGCTGAAATAGAGGGAATACAGAGAACATATACGGCACGCATAGACGAGATAAAACGCCTAAATTATTGGGATCGTCTCAAAGCTCTCCAAATGTACTCTCTAGAAAGGAGACGAGAGAGATACCAAATAATATACACATGGAAAATACTGGAGGGCCAGGTCCCAAATCTACACAGTAAAATAACACCGTACTGGAGTGAACGATATGGAAGAAAATGCAAGATTGAACCAGTGAAGAGCAGAGGTGCCATAGGCACAATCAGAGAGCACTGTATAAACATCAGAGGTCCGCGGTTGTTCAACGTCGTCCCAGAGAGTATAAGAAATATTGCCGGAACAACCGTGGACATCTTCAAGAGAAAACTGGACTGTTTTCTAAGAGAAGTTCCGGATCAGCCGGGCTGTGGTGGGTAAGTGGGCCTGCGGGCCGCTCCAAGCAACAGCCTGGTGGACCAAACTCTCACAAGTTGAGCCTGGCGTCGGGCCGGCCTTGGGGAGTAGAAGAACTCCCAGAACTCCGTCAAGCAAGCAGGTATCAAGAAACATGGAGCAGCCTACCTGGCGACCACCGAACGAACCTTTTTTACATTTGTTTTTTTTTTAAATTTTTCATATTTTTTTTCTTTTCTTTTTGTAACCCATAAACTGGGCATGGCTTATATATACGCCATTAGTAACATGTCCCACAATGCGCATGGCGTATATAAACGCCATCGGGTGCCAGGCACGGTTCAGATGGCCTGCGGCTACACATTAGCTTCCTCAGGGCTCTTGTAAACAGATGCCATGTTTAAAAAAAATCGTGTGCAATATTCTCCGGTGTGAGAGCCACAGTACTGTGGGAGCAACGAAGGCTGACGCACGCAGCATCAGCTATCAGCATTGCTGTTCAGCTTGTGACCACAGCATCGCCTAAAAAGTAAAAATAAATATGTAACTGCTATTATTTAGCAATGACAGTATTACAGATGACCCCTGTGATAAAAGTTACCAGGATTGTGATAATAGCAGGATTGTTGTGATAATTAGTGCTGTGAGAGCACTAATGAGGGACGGAGGGAGATAGCATCGTTTACTGACTGTGTGGCCACCTGTTATTGTCTGCATTCATCATACCAGCTCAGTGGTTCTCTATGGTGAACATAAATGTAGATACTTATATATAATGTGTGTATATAGTGTAATAACACTGCAAACAGTATTGTTGGGAGAGACATTTTAGTGTGCCTGACCCACTCCTGACCTTGAAAGAGTGAGGGAAGCAGCCGCCAGCTGACTTTGTGTAGCGACGTTTCTTAGTGCCTGAACTAACTATATCAGGTTAGTTGTACAGTTGTGTTGAACAAAACATATGATACTTATATACAACCCGTTCTCACACAAGACAGCACATATATGACTTAATGCTTAAAGTCAATATGTTGAATATGAATTAGTAAATATGTGATATATTCCCAGTTTTTTTTTTCCAAGGCCCAAACTCTTTCTCACGTACCAATTTATGTCTCACAATACCCGTCCGTCAACCTAGATAGCAGAATAGTCGTGATTGGTTCAATTATAAGGAAAATTGTAGTTTTCAGGTCCCACATGGGTTGTGAAATTTACCTACCATTGTCCATGCTCTTAGAATATTACAGATCAGCTACTTCCTATTGAAGGCTCGTAGTTTTGTTTTGAGAAATATTAATTGTTCTTAGTAAATTATAATAAGCACTAAAAATTATTACATAGAATAACAGTCCTTCACCAATCTATATTATATACCATAGTTTGTGCTTTACAAATCTTTAAAGGATGTTTTGTAGGAACGCTAACAGAAAACGATGTTACGTTGGAATGTCTATGGGGTAAACTACTGCAAACAGGATGGTATTGTGTCTACTATACCAACTACAGGATGGGTATATTGTCCACTACCACTTGTTAGGTGGGTAAGGGGTCCAAAACCACCCACAGGATGGGTATGAGGGTCACATCCATCCACAGGATGAGTATGGGGATCACATCCACCCACAGGAAGGGTATGGGGTCCAATACCACCCACAGGATGAGTATGGCGTCAACTACAACCCACAGGATGGGTATGGGGCTTCAACCACCCATAGAATGGGTATGGGGCTCCAACCACCCATAGCATGGGTATGGGGCTCCAACCACCCATAGAATGGGTATGGGTCCAATAACACCTACTGGATGTGTATGGCGTCCATTGCCGCGAGTTGACCTCGAAAACCGCAGCATTCATCTCAGAAGCATGCCTATTTCACGCAGATTCCTTAATAAACGTAAGAGTTTTATATGTCACAAGAAAGATAGAAATATAAGCTTCATTCTAAATACCTTACCATGGGCAAATTTAAATTTAAAGCGAAGATACGTGTACTTTTATAATAGCCGAGCTCCGACCCCAGGCAGATCGATCGACCGAGCAACTCTCTCTCAGAACAATGTTTATTTCACGTGAATTCGTTCATAAACATATATGTTTTATGTCTCAAGAAAGGCAGACATATAAGCTTCACTTTAAACACTTTACCATAGACATATTTAAAGTTCTAATGAAGATACATGTATTTTAAAAATTACGGAGCTCCCACCCCATACAGACTGAACGACAGAGCAACTCTCTCTCAGATCAATGTTTATTTCACGTAAATTCGTTAATAAACACAAATGTTTTATATGTCTTAAGCAAGATAGAAATAAGAGCTTAATTTTAAATACATTACAATAGACATATTGATAGCTCAAGTGAAGATACATATGTTTTTATAGTAGCGCTCAGTAGCTTGTTGGGCATGGAGTGCAGACGCCTACGCACTTGCCGATATATTGTATAATTAACAAAGATACGCTAATAAAGCCTAAAATCTTATATGCCTCCAGAAAGACCGAGATATGAACATTATTATGATTGCACCAAATGAAATATATCATGTTCGAGAACAAAGATATATCAATTTTAAATTAGGTTTCGACTCTTGCTCGGGCGAGAGAGATGGGGCGACTCTCGCCCCATCTATTGGAGATTCTGTAAACTAAAAACCCAAAGCTACTCAAACCCTCCTAGCATTATTTAAGTAATGAAGTAATATGGTATATTTACTCACTATATTGTGGGTGCTGAATGCAGAACATGAGAAAACATATATTTACTCCAAACTAATGTAATTTCATTATGAAATAAGTAAATAAGTAGCATCAAAGGAAGTCAACGGTCCAAGCGTCAATGTTGTGGAGCGACTTATCCAAGATATATCGTTGTTTGGAAAGTGTTTGTTGGCATATCCAGTTGTCGCACTTCTCTGCACAAATTATCACAAATTTAAATTATAATGTTAACAAGTAGAATACGTATTTTTAATATAATCTAACATAACTAACCAGAAAACATTTAACATTTATTAAAAATATATGTTTGGAAGTTAAATCGACTTCATAGGACAATAGTTTTGTTATATATACTCGTTATTCGTTGACATGCGTTCGCTACTTAAACTACCATGTACTGTACTGTACTTATGTAAAATCTCCCATGTCTCTTCACTCATCTCACCGAACCCTACAGGCTCTGTGATATATTGTTTAATTAATTGAGATTCACAAATAAAACTTATAATTGTATATGTTATCAAAAAGGCAGAGCTTAGTTTAGTTTATTTATTATGCACCCCATACCCATCCTATGGGCGATAATGGAGTGTTACAGAGGCACATAATGGGCTCAGGGACTGAGCCCCACAATTCATATAGCCAAGCAAGTTATAATCTTGATAAGCTAGTTACAAAAGTCAATGCACATTGTCACATCAACAATGGGCTCGAGACCGACCACAAGTACAGTTTATAATTTAAGCAACTGACATATATGGAGGGCTAGTGTCATAATTGATATGTTTATCCTACACATAACCCCCTCTCCCCCATCCAATGGGCAGCGGTGGATAGGTTACAATCAAGTCGTTTTTTGCGTTATATTCAGAGATTAGATCTTATTGGGTGAGGAAAGATATTTATATTTTAAAGAAGGCTTCTTGGCTGATGCTCTCCATTGATGGAAAATATACAACCTCTTGAAAATCAATGTTAGTTTGATCTAGATATTGTAATACGAAAGTATTTATGTCATCAGAAAGGTAGACATATAGGCTACATTTAAAATCCTTTGTCATAAATATAACTGAAGTGAAAACGAAGATATATGCATTTTGATAGTTACTTGATGGTTAGCTCTGAGAGTGTGAAGCCCTGCACACCAGCCAATAAACTGTATAATTAGTTTCTATATATTTTAATTAATCTTAAAAATCTATATGTCAGAAGAAAGGAAGATGTAGCCGTTTATGTGACAACATTTAAAAATATATATCTCTTAAGCTAAATAAATAATACCACCTTATCGCCGGTGTCCGGACACATGAAATCTACCTAAGTATCAGTATCCAGCCAGGCGGGGATCACAGGCTGCACATTACTGATAAATTATGTAATGCACTACTTGTGGTCGATCTCGAACCCATTTATGATGTGACGACTTATAGTGAATTTTGTAACTAGCTCATTAAGATTGTATCTTGCTTAGCTAAATGAATTGTGGGGTTCGGTCCATTCACTTTCTTTATTATGCACCCCATAATACCCATCCTGTGGGCGGTGGTGTAAAGGATTACAGAGGCACATAATCGGTTCAGGAACTGAACCCTCTAGTTCGTTTAGCTAAGCAAATAACAATCTTTTGACTCTAGTTACAAAATTATTAATGTACACATACTTATGCATACATGTACATATACATACGTATACATGTATACATACACATACATATATACATACACATACATATTTAATCACCCACACAAATACACACATCAGTAATCTTTTGTGTCACAAGTGATTCAACAAGAGGCTCACAACAGTCACTATACAAGGCACTTTACATCAATGAGGAGTCGCACAGTTACTAGTCTTGCTCCACACCCACCCAACTGGGCGGCAGCTTTACAGACATGTGCTCCACACCTACCCAACTGGGCGGCAGCTTTACAGTTACCTGGTGTTATTCTTCACCTATATCTTTTTCTGGTTAATCCCTATTTACATTATGCAGTTCAGGTTTCGTCGCCATACTATAGTTTTTAGTTTAGTTAATTTATCACATAATTGGTTCAGGGACTGAACTCACAATTTATTTATCTAAGCAGGTTACAATCTTGAGGAGCTAGCCACAAAATTCATAACACATCGTCACATCAACAACATGGGTTCGAGATCGACCACAAGTACAGTTTCTAAATTAAGCAAATGCCATATGTGGAGAGCTAGTGTCACAATTAATATGGTTGTCCTGCACATTTCCACAGTAGTTTGCTTGGGTTCTTTTAATTATCTTAGATATCATTGAAGAGAACCTCCTAGGTACTATACTGTATATATGCTGGTAAGAAGTATAATAATCCTGAGAAATCGTGTAAATTATGTTGTACGAGTGCTTCCAGTTAAGTAACATAGTTCATTTGTATGCGCGTGCTTGAAGAGGAAATGTTATCCCCCACCCCCCCATTGTAAATATTTGTGGGTTTCAGACCATACGACCGCGGCTTACCCTCGCCGCGGTCGAGGGTAAGAACACCGGATGTATACCCAGTATTACAAGTAAACATTAGCAATAACAATTATGGAAAGTTCCTTCACCTAAACATAGACAAGAGACTGAACTTCAGCACCCACATACAGCACATAAGGGGATGCTCTGAGAGAGAGAGAGAGAGAGAGAGAGAGAGAGAGAGAGAGAGAGAGAGAGAGAGAGAGAGAGAGAGAGAGAGAGAGAGAGAGAGAGAGAGAGAGAGAGAGAGAGAGAGAGAGAGAGAGAGAGAGAGAGAGAGAGAGAGAGAGAGAGAGAGAGAGAGAGAGGGAGAGTAAAAATATCCACCGAGGTCTGATAAGTCCTTTTGGGGACCTTAATCATTAGGACGTCCAATGATTAACACAAAGTGAAGCGTATTCAGATGGTATATTGACAACATTCAGCATATCTCATAATGATCTAGTAGTACTTGGTGCACAAATACCTTTTCCAAAGGAATCGCAAAACATAATTAAACACAACTGTACCGCACAGTGTTATATATTTATTTCAGTTTGAATAATTTTTAACATTAAAGGATAAATCCTTTAATTGGTTGAAATTGGTTTTAATATTCGAAATCCAATTTGTTGATGTTAAATAATATAAGGTTCAAAATTATTAAGATACATAATTTAATAACTATTTCTATTTGAAATTTAAATAACATAAAAGAGTACAGAATATAACAAATACCGACTATATAAAAGACCTGACACTTGCAGCACTTAATTATGCTATTGTAACACATTGAAAGTAAAATAACATTATTTGATTCAGCAAAGCATTTGGTAAGGTTATAATAATAATAATAATAATAATAATAATAATAATAATAATAATAATATATTAATTAAGTGTTTTAAATTATAATTCACAACTTGCTAGCGCACAAGAAACAAATCCACGAATCATCATTACATTCTGTAACACCTACACATGATCCATGGTGCCAAATATTGCAACGTTCACAGCATACCATCAGCTTCAAATCATTTGGCTTTCTGCAAATGCAGTACACTTCCATCGAGCATGACCGGATGATTCGTTTTCTTCTCAGTGTCTGAGCTGCAGGGAATGAGATGAGACACTTTCCTTCAAAGTTCTCTTGCAGATGTTGTCTCATATTCTGCATATCATACGAGGTTCACTGGATCTACACCACTTGCAAGTGATGCAGCAAACGCCACAGCATACACCCCACTCATACTTGAGTCCCTGTGTCTGCTGACATTCATTATATTGCATATCAGCTTATCATCCTGGCAATTAGCAAGAGCATACAAGATAACTTCAGTAGATTTGGATGGTAATTTATGCCTGGTGTCGTATATGTTAATTTGTCCAGTTACTCCAAAGTTGGAAACGGTGACCCAGTGACAACCATCAACTTGGATAATTTGGTCTGCCACAAGAGCACCACGGAGGTAAAGGACCGGCGAGGTATCAGGAACGAAATTACCCGCTATCATGAGGATACGCTTCCATACCAGTGGCAGACGAGTTTCGGACGTAACGGTAAAGAAATAAGACATCCAGCATGCACGTTTAGCCATACTGATGGTCTTACGGGCCACCGCACTCACCTTCGGAAGCAAAGGAAAAGACTCAACCATCTGCCAGTGGCGGTGTGTCTTCCAGGCTGCACGCTTACAGCGGACACCCCCGAGAACAGTCCATATTCCACGCGGGGGAACGCACTTCCTCGTTCCCCGAGACGAAGAGCGAGGAATAGAGCCGAGGGCAGCGTCAAAGACAGTGTCATGTAAAAGAAAGAGGGCGCGAGAGAGTGGCAGAACAGAGAGGTAGGAAATAGTAGCACGGAGGGTAAAGAGGCGCCAGTCAGCCTCGGCAAACTGCCACCTAGGGAAGGAGAGAGGAGAGTGAAAAGAGAAAAAGGTAACAAGGATGGGAAAATGATCACTCCCATGGAGGTCATCAAGAACCCGCCACGCGAAATCAAAGTAAAATGATAACAAGCACAGAGAAAGATCGAGGCAGGAAAGGGAGCGAGTCAGAGTCCAAATGAGTGGGCTCACCAGAATTCAGAAGAGACAGGGAAGAAGAGAGGATGAACGGCTTAAGAAGGCGACCCCGAGTGTTTGTCAGCACATCACCCCAAAGTGCACGTCGGCAACTGAAATAACCCAGCAGGAGCACAGGCTCTGGCAAGGAGTCCAGGTGGTGTTTAAGATCGAGAAGAGACTGTGGGACAGTGGGGGGGGGGGAGATAAATAGAACAAACCGTGTACCATTTACGCACAAAGACACGGGCAGCAGAACAGTGGAGAGGCAATGAAAAAAGTAAGGGGACGAAGGGAACATCGGAGCGAATCAAGAGAGCAGAAGAGTTATGGGCCCCAGCAACAGCTGGGGGGGGGGAAGAGGGAGAAAAGAATAGCCACGGAAGTGACCAGGACGAGCACCAAGCATCGGCTCCTTGAGACAGACATAAAGGGGCAAAAACTGAAAATTGGAGTTGGACGTCATGAAAATTGGCGTGGTATTAACGGATGTTCCACTGAAGAATAGACATCGACAAAAAAAAAGAGGACAGCAACAGAGAACAAAGAAGAAATAAAGGTGAAAAAGAAACACAGCACGTTAAAGAAGCACAGGGTCAGGATCAGGGTCAGCGAAGTCAGGGATAGGGGGGGGGGGGGGGATGGGTAAACCGAGTAAAGAAGGAGGGAAAGGAGTAGGAGGACTGGCCAGAGGTGGATGAGCAGGGGTCTGGAGGAGGAGGAGACAACCGAGAGGGGCGGGAAAGAAGAGCAGGAGGAGGAGTGGCAGAAAGAGGGGAGCGCATCTCAGCAAGGGCAGTAACCAAGACGGAACCAGGGGCCAAAGAAACCTCTACAGTAGGAACATGGGGCTCTACCACCAAAGCAGGAGGGGAAGGAACGATAGAATCAGAGGTAGGGAGCGAATAAGAAAGTGAAGCCTTCTTACCTGCCGGGGAGGAGGAATGAGAGGAGCCAGGTTTCCGCTTGTGACTCAGAAACACAGGTGTCCCAGCAGCAATGTACTGGGCAACAGACTCTAGCGTCTCAATAGAAGAAGAACGAGAGTGAACAACGCGATCACCAGGAAAGCGATGGATATCGGCCCACACAGTCAGGTGGGGTGGCTACCCAAGAGACGGAAGAGAATGATGGGAAGGAGGACTAGAGGGAGAGGAGAAAGAAGACACAGAAGACATGACAGACTGGGTAGAAAGAAGGGGAACCATAGACAGAGAACCAGGAGGGGGACCCTCCGGGACAGAATGGAAAGGAACAGGGGAGGTGGTGGTGGGCGTGTCCAGGTCTAAGGCTTGTGAACGGTTGTGAGATTGAGGAAGATGGGAAGGACGAGGAGAGGAAGAGTGTACCAAGCGAGCATAAGACGCGCCAACGAAAGGAGGGAGACAATGAACTTTGCGCCGAGCCTCAGGAAAAGACAAACTGTCCCGGTGCTTCAAGTTGAGGACGGCTGCCTCAAGTTTGTAACGTATACACGTGCGGGAGAAGGTAGGGTGGGCCTCACCACAATTGAGGCAGCGAGCCTGGGGAGAAGTGAACTCCAACTTAGAGTGACCCTCGCCCCCACACATGGGACAGAGAGAGGGAGACAGGACTAGAGCATTTGAGGGCACCATGCCCAAACCTCCAGCACTTATTGCAGTGCCGAGGAGATTGAATATATCCCTGAACAGAGCATCTGGCACCAGCAAGAATGAAGGAGGGCAGAAGGGTCCTACCATTAAAGGTAATCTTCACAACCCGAAGGGGCAGACGGCGACGACCACGAGGGGGACGAGTGAACGTATCCACCTGAAGGACAGAATGACCTTGGGCCTCGAGGGTATGCTTGATATCCTCGTGGCAGTCTTTTAGATTCCTAACACCGGTTGCAACATGGTGTGGGAGGAGAACAGTGCCAACACTGGCATTTAACCGAGCGTTCATGGAGACCTGAACGGGGGTCTCGCCAATGCAGGATAAGGCGGCCAAGCAGGAGGCTGCATCCTGAGGAGCAGCAGCAATGACAAGTGTACCAAAACGGGTGGGGTTGAAGGATACAGAGGCATCTACTGAATCAACAAGGTGCCTATGAAGAGAAATCGTCAGGAGGCGTAGAATCAAGTGGGAGGAGATCAAAGTATTTGGCCCACAAAGCGGGACCAAACAAGGCTTGAAACGCATCAGTACAGGAAGGAATCGAGCGAGTGCGGCCCGTGGTGAGGACGGCGTTGAGAACCCCCAGAGAGAGGAGTTAAAAGGCGCAGTAGTCACTACTAGAGACTGAGCTGTGCCATGGGACGAGGTGGTCACCACTGGGGGCTTGAGGCTCGATCCAAACAGAGGGGGGAGAGGAGCCGAGGGGAATAGTCAGGAGGGTCGGGAGGAGGAGGAGGAGGGTCGGGAGGAGGAGAAAAGTCGGGGCCCAACACAGCGGGGGCTACAGAGCCCAGTCTTCCAACATGGACCGACTCGGGGGCTTGGTCACCCACCCCACGAGCCTGAGAAGGGATAAGAACAACAGAATTTGACATGAAACTGGAGTCAGACATTCATTCACGAATGTGCCCCCATACCCACCATGGAGCCACAATTAGTGGCAGGACACCCAACAAGAAGCTATCGCCGATCATGCCGGGGCCTCCTAGGGGTGCGTCGTGAGTATACGCCCCACAAACGCCACCTTAAGAACCGTCAGTCCGTCGAGATCGGGTTCAGCGACGAAAGGGGGATTGACAATAAAAGAATCCCCTCGCTCTCGACGTTAGGTACTACAGTTCTACAGACGCAAGAGCACCTGGATGTCAAAATAGAAGAAGTCCAAAAGAATAATCAAAACTAGGAAAAGATCGGCAGGAAACGACAAGTAGATAGGAGAAGAGGGGGGGGGGGGAGAAAAACGAAACATAAGGAAAAGGAAAAGCGATCCGGTATAATTGGAGAAGACAGCAGCAGGAGCATAAGGCTCCTTGGTGGCCTTATCAAAGGACAGAAGATCGTCCCGTGGAGCATCACACTCCAGCAGCCGGCCACCAAGCCCCCTCATGGCGTCAACGGGCTGGATGGGGAGGGGGAGATGTGACAGGTTATTAATTCCTCACCATCTAATTGTAGTGCTTGATAAAGATGCACTTATTCCAGTCAACATCTTTCACAAAACCTATTGCTTCAGAGCAGGTAATAGAATATCTCTGGAATCTCTGGTGAACACTTCAGAAATTTTGCACCATGAGTCATCTGAAATGCGAACTATCAAAGCACAATGTAGTGCATTAAATGTTACCGAGAGTAAGAGACCATTGAAGAACATAAACGAGTAAAGGTTAAAATATTATACAAGATGTAGAGAAATTATTATCAGCACTAGATTTGCAGCATGTTCCACAGACAGATAAAAGTGTTAAGAGGGATTTCATGGAAATTTCCAAAATTGTTTGCAACCGAGGATGACCAGATTGGTCTCCTTGATTTAACTGATCACACCATCCCAACAGGTGACTATGCACCTGTTTTCACCCGGCAATGGGCTCACGGAACAGGAAAAGAATGTTATCCAGCATGAGTGCCAGAAAATGTTAAGACAGGACATGATAGAGCCTAGTATGTCACTATGGTGGGAGCCGGTGGCTGAGAGGACAGAACACTGGACGCATGATCCTGTGGTCCCGGGTTCGATCCCGGGCACCGGCGAGAAACAATGGGCAAAGTTTCTTTCACCCTGATGTCCCTGTCACCTAGCAGTAAATAGATACCTGGGAGTTAGTCAACTGTCACGGGCTGCTTCCCGTGGGTGGAGGCCTGGTCGAGGACCGGGCCGTGGGAACACTAAGCCTCGAAATCATCAAGATATGGTTGTCTCTTATTGTGTTAGTTCGTAAACCAGATGGTAGTTACCATTTTTGTGTGAACTACTGGAAGGTGAACAAAATTACTAAGGGTGATATTTATAATTAATCTCTAATTCAGGATATAATAGAACAATTCCGGGCAGCAAAATACTTTTCCACTCTTTATGCTAAGTCTGCATATTGGGCAATACCAGTGGCTGAGAAAAAGGGAAAAGACAGCATTTCCTGAGGGCAGGCACCCTTATCAGTTTTGTAGGATGCCTTTTGACCAAAAGACACCCCCCTTCATTTCAGAGGGCCATTAATTACATACTCAGTCCAGTCTTGGGAAGGCCCTCGCTACATACCTGGATGATGATGCAATATATGCCAGGACGTTTGGTGAACACTTATGAGACTCCACTGAGACTTCCTTTGTTAGATCGAGCAGGTTTTAAATTAAATGTTCAGAAGTGCACTCTGGCAGCTCAAAAATTAAAGTTTCTGGAGTTCCAGGTGAGCTTAGACGGTAACAAGCCAGATCCAAACTCTTGCAGTGCCATTGTTGAAATTCCACTTCCAAGAACACCTCCCAGGAAACAATTTTAGGTTGCCACAACGTATCTGGGAAGTGTTGGAAAGTATTGGCAACGTTTGTTTTCACGCATTAGATACTTAATTTTGTGTGGATGTAAATAAGTTTCTAAAACGTATTGCACTAAACGTTAGCTAAAAAAAAATGAAACCTTGTGGCAACCTTAAATGTTTCATAAACGTAGTTTTTATTGCTGCTATTTATATAAATGTAGAAATATAAAAGTATATTTCTACATTTAGTAAAAAGAAACAAGATCATAATAAAGGTTAATTCATCATTTTCATTCATTTTTTTAGGAAGAGGTCGAGGAAGAGGAAGAATTCCAGATAAGAGGATGAGGTCGAGTAGGAAGGAGGAGGAGATCGAGGAGGAAGGGGGAGGAGGTCAAGGCAGAGGAGGAAGGACGATGAGGTAGAGGAGGAAGTTAAAGAGGACGTTGAGGATGAGGAGAGCGAGGAGGAAGGAGGAGGAGGGCGAGGAGGAAGGAGGAGGAAGGAGGAGTAGGAGGAGAAGGAAGGAGGGCGAGGAGGAAGGAGGAGGAGAGCAAGGAGGAGGAGGGCGAGGAGGAAGGAGGAGTAGGCGGAGAAGGAAGGAGGGCGAGGAGGAGAGCAAGGAGGAGGAAGGAGGAGGAGAGCAAGGAGGAGGAAGGAGGAGGAGGAGGAGGGCGAGTAGGAAGGAGGAGGCCGAGGAGGAAAGAGGAGGAGGAGGGCGAGTAGGAAGGAGGAGGCCGAGGAGGAAAGAGGAGGAGGTGGGCGAGGAGGAAGGCGACGAGGAAGGAGGAGGTGGGCGAAGAGGAAGGAGGTGGAGGAGAGCAAGGAGGAAGAAAGTGGAGGTAAAAGAAGGGCAAGAAGGAAAGAGAAGGAGGGTGAGTAGGAAGGAGGAGGAGGGCGAGAAGGAGGGCGAGGAGGAGGGAGGAGGGCGAGTAGGAAGGAGGAGGAGAGCGAGGAGGAAGAAGGAGGAGGGCGAGGAGGAAGGAGGGGGGAAAAGAAGGGCGAGGAGGAAGGAGGAGGGCGAGGAAGAAGGAGGAGGGCGAGGAGGAAGGGGGAGAGCGAGGAGGAAGGAAGAAAAAGGAGGAGGGCGAGAAAGAAGGAATAATAGGTCGAGGAGGAAGGAGGAGGAGGGAGAGGAGGAAGGAGGTGGAGGAAGAAGGAGGGCAAGGAGGAAGGAGGAGGAGAAAGAGAGCGAGGAGGAAGGAGGAAGAATTCCAGGTAAGAGGGTGAGGTCGAGGAGAAAGGAGAAGGTAGGAGGAGGAAGGAGGAAGAGGGCGAGGAAGAAGGAGAGCGAGGAGGAAGGCGAGAAGGAAGGAATAATAGGTCAAGGAGGAAGGAGGTGGAGGAAGAAGGAGGGCAAGGAGAAAGGAGGAGAAAGGAGGGGGAGGAGCAAGGAGGAAGAAGTGGAGGAGGGCGAGGAGGAAGGAGAAGGAGGAGAGCAAGGAGGAAGGAGAAGGAGGAGAGCAAGGAGGAAGAAGGAGGAGGAGGAAGGAGGAAGAGGGCGAGGAAGAAGGACTAGAAGACTAGTCCTTCTAGAAGGACTAGGAGGAGGAGGAGGACGAGAAGGAAGGAATAGGAGGTCGAGGAGGAAGGAGGTGGGCGAGGAGGAGGAGGAGGAAGGAGGTGGGCGAGGAGGAGGAGGAGGAAGGAGGAGGAGGGAAAGTAGGAGGGAGGAGGAAGGAGGAGGGAAAGGAGGAGGGCGAAGAGGAAGGAGGAGGGAAAGGAGGAGGGCGAGGAGGAAGGAGGAGTAGGCCGAGGAGGAAGAAGGAGGTCAAGGAGGAAGGAGGAGGAGGACGAAGGCGAGGAGGAAGGAGGAGTAGGAGGGCGAACAGAAAGGAGGAGGGCGAGGAGGGAGGAAGGAGGAGGAGAGCGAGGAGGAAGGAGGAGGAGAGCGAAAAGGAAGGAGGAGGAGGAGGAGGGCAAGAAGGAGGAGGGCGAGAAGGAAGGACGAGGATGGCGAGGAGGAAGGAGAAAGAGGAGGAAGGAGGGCGAGGAGGAAGGAGGAGGAGAGCAAGGAGGAAGGGGGAGGAGGGCGAGGAGGAAGGAGCAGGAAGGAGGAGGGCAAGGAGGAAGGAAGAGGGTGAGGAGGAAGAAGGAGAGTGAGGAAGGAGGAAGGCGAGGAGGAAGGAGGGGGAGGAGGAAAGAGGAGGGCGAGGAGGAAGGAGGAGGGCGAGGAGGAAGGAGGAGGAGGAAGGAGGAAGAGGAGGAAAGAGGAGGGCGAGGAGGAATGAGGAGAAGAGCGTGGAGGAAGGAGGAGGAGGGCGAGGAGGAAGGAGGAGGAGATCGAGGAGGAAGGAGGTCGAGGCAGAGGAGGAAGGAGGATGAAAAAGAGGAGGAAGGAGTAGGTCTAAGAGGAAGGAGGAAGAAGGGGGAGAGGAAAGGAGGAGGGGGGAAGGAGCAGGACGTCTGGGGAGGGGGGAAAGGGGGGAATTAGGTAACGGAGGAGAAGAGGAGGGGGAAGAATAGCAGGGGTAGGAGTAGTACAAGTAAGAGGGGGAGGGGGAAGAGGAGGAGGAGTAAGAGAAGGGGGATGAGAAGGAAGGAGAAGAGGAGGGGGAGAGGGTAGGGGTTAGAGAAGGGGAAGAGGAGGGGAGAGGGGGTAAGAGAAAGTTGGTAAAGAGGGGGGGAGGAGTAAGAGAAGGGGGATGAGGAGGAAGGGGAAGAGAGGACGGGCAAGGGAAGGAGGGATGAGAACAAAAGGGGAGGGGGAGGGGTAAGGGAAGGGGGATGAGGAGGAGGGGGAAATAAAAGGGATGAGGAGGAAGGGGAAAAGGAGGGGGAGGGGTAAGCGAAGGGGGGATGAGTAGGAAGGGGAAGAAAGGAGGGGCAAGAGAAGGGGGGGGATGAGGAGGAAGGGTAAGAGAAGGAAGGTGAAGAGCAGGGGGAGGGGTATGCGAAGGAGGGGGGGGATGAGGAGAAAGGGGAAGAGAGGAGGGGCAAGAGAAGGGAGGGATGAGGAAGAAGGGGAAGAGGGGAGGGGTAAGAGAAGGAAGGTGAAGAGCAGGGGAGGGGTAAGCGAAGGAGGGGGGGGGATGAGGAGAAAGGGGAAGAGAGGAGGGTCAAGAGAAGGGAGGGATGAGGAGGAAGGGGAAGAGCAGGGGGAGGGGTAAGAGAAGGCAGGGGCTTAGCAGGAGGAGGGGGTGATGGTCACTACGCGCGGGTATAAATGTTCCGAACCTTAATGGAATCTGACCCATATATCAATCAGGTCAACCCATGTGTTACGTTTCCAAAAGGGTCACCCATGTTAGAATCGGTGAACGCCCAGGTAATATTGTTGAAAACATCTTAATAACTTATTAAACCAAAGGTATTTGGTTTAAGGGTATTAAAAGTATCAACACAGGACAGAACACGAAACAATGGATATAAATTGGATAAGTTTAGATTTAGGAAAGACTTGGGTAAATACTGGTTCAGTAACAGGGTTGTTGATTTGTGGAACCAATTGCCGCGTAACATTGTGGAGGTGGGGTCCCTCGATTGTTTCAAGCACGGGTTGGACAAGTATATGAGTGGGATTGGGTGGTTATAGAATAGGAGCTGCCTCGTATGGGCCAATAGGCCTTCTGCAGTTACCTTTGTTCTTATGTTCTTATGTTCTTATGTATTTTTATGTCAAAAGAACGGCAGAAACTGGATCTATATATGAAAACTCTTTCAGGACAAAATTTAAAGTAAAACTAAAGATATTTGTAGTTGTATAAAAGTTGCATTTTTCATTGGTCGTAGAGCTGGAAATCCGCAATATTCATCTCAGAACAATGCTTATTTCACTCAGAATCGTTAATAAACGTATGAGTTTTATACGTCTCAAGAAATATAGAAACATAATCTTCATTTTAAATGCCTTACCATGGGCATATTTGTATTTAAAGCGAAGATACGTGTATTTTTATAATCGGCGAGCTCCGATCCCGCACAGATCGAGCAACGGAGTAACTCTCTCTCAAAACAATGCTTATTTCACGGAAATTCGTTAATAAACACATATGTTTTATATGTCTTATGAAAGATAGAAATATAAGCTTCATTTTAACTACATTACCATAGAAATATATAAAGTTCTAATGAAGATACATGTGTTTTAATAATCGCCGAGTTCCGACCCCGCACAAACTGATCGACAGAGCAACTCTCTCAGAACAATGCTTATTTCACGTAAATTCGTTAATAAACACATATGTTTTATATGTCTTAAGAAAGATAGAAATATAAGCTTTATTTTAAATACTTTACCATAGACATATATAAAGCTCAAGTGAAGATACATACGTTTTAATAGTGGCATTCAGTAGCTTGTCGGTCATGGAATGCAGAAGCCTACACACTTGCCAATATAGTGTGTAATTAACAAAGATACGCTTATAAAGCCTAAAATATTATATGCCTTCAGAAAGACAGAGATATGCTCGTTTTTGTGAGTGCACCAAAGGAAATATATTTTGTTGGAGAACAAAGATATATCAATTCTAAAATAAGTTTCGACTCGCGCCCGGGCGAGAGATAGCGCGACTCTCGCCCCATCTATTGGAAATTCTGTTCACCTAATGACCCAAAGCTAATCAAAGCCTCCTAGCATTACTTAAATAATGAAGAAATATGGTATATTTATTCACTATAATGTTGGTGCTTAATGCAGAACACGAGAAAACATATATTTACTATGAAATAATATACTTCCATTATGAAATAAGTAAATATGTGGCCTCACAGGAAGTCAACGTTCCAGGTGTCAATGTTGTGGAGCGACTTATCCAAGATATATTGTTGTCTGGAAAGTGTTTGTTGGCATATCAACCTTCTGTACACAGTGATCCAGTCGTCGTACTTCTCTCCTTAAATGATCGCAAATTTAATTTATTATATTAACAAGTAGAATACGTATTTCTAATAATATCTAACATAACTAGCCAGAAAACATTTAAGACTTATTGAAAAATACATGACTGGAAGTTAAATTGACTTCATAGAACAATAGTGTTGGTCTATACTAATCGTTATTCGTTAGTATGCGTTCGCTACTTAAAACATTTACTGTACTGATGTAAAATCTCCCATGTCTCTTCGCACATGGAACACCGAACCTTACACACTCTCTGATATATTGTTTAATTAATAGAGATTCACTAATAAAGCTTATAATTGTATATGTTATCAAAAAGGCATAGATAAAGTTGTTATCTTGAGGTTATCTTGAGATGATTTCGGGACTTTTTAGTGTCCCCGCGGCCCGGTCCTCGACCAGGCCTCCACCCTCAGGAAGCAGCCCATGACAGCTGACTAACTCCCGAGTACCTATTTACTGCTAGGTAACAGGGATATAAACTTACGTTCGGTCTTACGTTTTAGTCACAGATTAGATATTAGTAAAGTAAAGTTCATTTTATTCAGGAAAGTACATAAATAGTCGATTTACAAACATAATATTGGATTTATTGATAGAGCTAGTACATACAATACCTAAAGCCACTAGTACGCATAGCGTTTCGGGCATATTATTGAGAGAGGAAAGATATTTATATATAAACAAATTTTTTTTTTTTTACCGACGCTCTCCCTATTGATGGGAACTACAACCTAATGAAGATAAATGTTAATTTTATGTAGATATTGTAATAAACGAAAGTTTTTAATGTCATCAGAAAAGCAGAAATATAGGAAAATTTTAAATCCCTTGTCATAAATATAACTGAAGTGAAAGCAAAGATATATGCATTTTGATAGTTACTTGATGGCTAGGATTGAGTGTGTGAAGCTCTGCACTCCAGCTAATAAATTTTGTAATTTGCATATATGTTAATTAACCTTAAAAATCTATGTGTCAGAAGAACGACAGATGTAGACGTTAATGTGACAAAATTTCAAGGAATATATATATATATATATATATATACATATATATATATATATATATATATATATATATATATATATATATATATATATATATATATATATATATATAAATATATATACAATCTTTGGACAACACCCACCAGTGGGACTCGAACCCAGAAAGCACAACTACCTTCCAGTAGCTGGCATAACTAGTATGCTTTAACCCACTACGCCATCAGACCTTACAAAAGAAGTAGATAGTTCGAGATATATATCTCAAACATCTCTACCTCCCGAAGGCACCAGATGAGTGAGGGGTCAGTCTGCATTTTTCGTCAAGCCACTGTCAATGTGAGAGAACTCGTGTCCAGCTTATAAGCCTATACTTGCATAAACCACAAGTGAAGATAAACAATCTTTGGACAACACCCACCAGTGGGACTCGAACCCAGAAAGCACAACTACCTTCCAGTAGCTGGCATAACTAGTATGCTTTAACCCACTACGCCATCAGACCTTACAAAAGAAGTAGATAGTTCGAGATATATATCTCAAACATCTCTACCTCCCGAAGGCACCAGATGAGTGAGGGGTCAGTCTGCATTTTTCGTCAAGCCACTGTCAATGTGAGAGAACTCGTGTCCAGCTTATAAGCCTATACTTGCATAAACCACAAGTGAAGATAAACAATCTTTGGACAACACCCACCAGTGGGACTCGAACCCAGAAAGCACAACTACCTTCCAGTAGCTGGCATAACTAGTATGCTTTAACCCACTACGCCATCAGACCTTACAAAAGAAGTAGATAGTTCGAGATATATATCTCAAACATCTCTACCTCCCGAAGGCACCAGATGAGTGAGGGGTCAGTCTGCATTTTTCGTCAAGCCACTGTCAATGTGAGAGAACTCGTGTCCAGCTTATAAGCCTATACTTGCATAAACCACAAGTGAAGATAAACAATCTTTGGACAACACCCACCAGTGGGACTCGAACCCAGAAAGCACAACTACCTTCCAGTAGCTGGCATAACTAGTATGCTTTAACCCACTACGCCATCAGACCTTACAAAAGAAGTAGATAGTTCGAGATATATATCTCAAACATCTCTACCTCCCGAAGGCACCAGATGAGTGAGGGGTCAGTCTGCATTTTTCGTCAAGCCACTGTCAATGTGAGAGAACTCGTGTCCAGCTTATAAGCCTATACTTGCATAAACCACAAGTGAAGATAAACAATCTTTGGACAACACCCACCAGTGGGACTCGAACCCAGAAAGCACAACTACCTTCCAGTAGCTGGCATAACTAGTATGCTTTAACCCACTACGCCATCAGACCTTACAAAAGAAGTAGATAGTTCGAGATATATATCTCAAACATCTCTACCTCCCGAAGGCACCAGATGAGTGAGGGGTCAGTCTGCATTTTTCGTCAAGCCACTGTCAATGTGAGAGAACTCGTGTCCAGCTTATAAGCCTATACTTGCATAAACCACAAGTGAAGATAAACAATCTTTGGACAACACCCACCAGTGGGACTCGAACCCAGAAAGCACAACTACCTTCCAGTAGCTGGCATAACTAGTATGCTTTAACCCACTACGCCATCAGACCTTACAAAAGAAGTAGATAGTTCGAGATATATATCTCAAACATCTCTACCTCCCGAAGGCACCAGATGAGTGAGGGGTCAGTCTGCATTTTTCGTCAAGCCACTGTCAATGTGAGAGAACTCGTGTCCAGCTTATAAGCCTATACTTGCATAAACCACAAGTGAAGATAAACAATCTTTGGACAACACCCACCAGTGGGACTCGAACCCAGAAAGCACAACTACCTTCCAGTAGCTGGCATAACTAGTATGCTTTAACCCACTACGCCATCAGACCTTACAAAAGAAGTAGATAGTTCGAGATATATATCTCAAACATCTCTACCTCCCGAAGGCACCAGATGAGTGAGGGGTCAGTCTGCATTTTTCGTCAAGCCACTGTCAATGTGAGAGAACTCGTGTCCAGCTTATAAGCCTATACTTGCATAAACCACAAGTGAAGATAAACAATCTTTGGACAACACCCACCAGTGGGACTCGAACCCAGAAAGCACAACTACCTTCCAGTAGCTGGCATAACTAGTATGCTTTAACCCACTACGCCATCAGACCTTACAAAAGAAGTAGATAGTTCGAGATATATATCTCAAACATCTCTACCTCCCGAAGGCACCAGATGAATGAGGGGTCAGTCTGCATTTTTCGTCAAGCCACTGTCAATGTGAGAGAACTCGTGTCCAGCTTATAAGCCTATACTTGCATAAACCACAAGTGAAGATAAACAATCTTTGGACAACACCCACCAGTGGGACTCGAACCCAGAAAGCACAACTACCTTCCAGTAGCTGGCATAACTAGTATGCTTTAACCCACTACGCCATCAGACCTTACAAAAGAAGTAGATAGTTCGAGATATATATCTCAAACATCTCTACCTCCCGAAGGCACCAGATGAGTGAGGGGTCAGTCTGCATTTTTCGTCAAGCCACTGTCAATGTGAGAGAACTCGTGTCCAGCTTATAAGCCTATACTTGCATAAACCACAAGTGAAGATAAACAATCTTTGGACAACACCCACCAGTGGGACTCGAACCCAGAAAGCACAACTACCTTCCAGTAGCTGGCATAACTAGTATGCTTTAACCCACTACGCCATCAGACCTTACAAAAGAAGTAGATAGTTCGAGATATATATCTCAAACATCTCTACCTCCCGAAGGCACCAGATGAGTGAGGGGTCAGTCTGCATTTTTCGTCAAGCCACTGTCAATGTGAGAGAACTCGTGTCCAGCTTATAAGCCTATACTTGCATAAACCACAAGTGAAGATAAACAATCTTTGGACAACACCCACCAGTGGGACTCGAACCCAGAAAGCACAACTACCTTCCAGTAGCTGGCATAACTAGTATGCTTTAACCCACTACGCCATCAGACCTTACAAAAGAAGTAGATAGTTCGAGATATATATCTCAAACATCTCTACCTCCCGAAGGCACCAGATGAGTGAGGGGTCAGTCTGCATTTTTCGTCAAGCCACTGTCAATGTGAGAGAACTCGTGTCCAGCTTATAAGCCTATACTTGCATAAACCACAAGTGAAGATAAACAATCTTTGGACAACACCCACCAGTGGGACTCGAACCCAGAAAGCACAACTACCTTCCAGTAGCTGGCATAACTAGTATGCTTTAACCCACTACGCCATCAGACCTTACAAAAGAAGTAGATAGTTCGAGATATATATCTCAAACATCTCTACCTCCCGAAGGCACCAGATGAGTGAGGGGTCAGTCTGCATTTTTCGTCAAGCCACTGTCAATGTGAGAGAACTCGTGTCCAGCTTATAAGCCTATACTTGCATAAACCACAAGTGAAGATAAACAATCTTTGGACAACACCCACCAGTGGGACTCGAACCCAGAAAGCACAACTACCTTCCAGTAGCTGGCATAACTAGTATGCTTTAACCCACTACGCCATCAGACCTTACAAAAGAAGTAGATAGTTCGAGATATATATCTCAAACATCTCTACCTCCCGAAGGCACCAGATGAGTGAGGGGTCAGTCTGCATTTTTCGTCAAGCCACTGTCAATGTGAGAGAACTCGTGTCCAGCTTATAAGCCTATACTTGCATAAACCACAAGTGAAGATAAACAATCTTTGGACAACACCCACCAGTGGGACTCGAACCCAGAAAGCACAACTACCTTCCAGTAGCTGGCATAACTAGTATGCTTTAACCCACTACGCCATCAGACCTTACAAAAGAAGTAGATAGTTCGAGATATATATCTCAAACATCTCTACCTCCCGAAGGCACCAGATGAGTGAGGGGTCAGTCTGCATTTTTCGTCAAGCCACTGTCAATGTGAGAGAACTCGTGTCCAGCAATCCAAAGATTGTTTATCTTCACTTGTGGTTTATGCAAGTATAGGCTTATATAAATATATATATATATATTGTGACGATAATCTCCTTCAAGAGATTGAGCCTGCTCTTCCCTCCAAAAATACGTCGCAACAAATATATAAAACTACTATGGAAGAAATGTCCAACAACGACAACAACATCTCCAAGGTTTGCCAGAGCGCAAAACGTATGCAGCCAGGGACACCTGCTCAGCCTCAAACCGCCAAACTACCTGTCTTGTTGCCGGCTACTCGCTGATTGGCCGCCGGTCTGGCTGCAACTGCACTCCACCCCCCCATACTACTTGATGTCTGGGGCCGCCACGACCTCAGTCCTCAGAATATTCAGTGCTTTCATACGGTTAACACTTCTTCCTGGTAGACTGAGCTTTGGCTTAAGTGTACTAAGAGAGGTGATAGCTTAAAGCCAATATTCCCGCACCTCTCATTTTATTGTATATTGCACAGCTTGTTATTGCTCACTTGTCTTAACGTAACTTTTCATTTTGCCATTTAATTATTCTTATTATTTTGATTGATTGATTTTATTATACGAATTTGTATGTCCATTTTATTCATGTTTTGTTTATTTAACGTAATTAAAATTTCATTGTTAAAATTTACTTGTGTTTTGTGTGTCTTCTCCTTACCTTACCACAGACGAAGTTCCAGATTTTCTATTTTTTTTTTATTCTATGTGACGAGGCCATACCCCTAGCTTTGAACAGCCGAACACCAACGCGTTACCGTCACATATTATATGGGGGCCTGTTCGGGAGCTTCAGTCAGGTACTGGTGCCAAGTGGTAATTAATGGTAAGCGTATTTAACTTTGTTAACGTAGCTTTTACTATTTTCATATTCAATTTCATTTTTTATATGGTGCGGTGTATTGTGCATTACGAGAGTAACATATGGTGAAGGTGAGACAACTTTGGATTATGTGGTGACTGTAGGCCTCAGTCATACTCTTAATTGGTCATCTCTCCCTCCGTGTTATTACTCGTGTTTACCATCTTTGTCCCTTGGATATTTCTCATTTTGACAGATCATCATATTGGTACCCTGGTACTGTGGTCTGCCCCGGGTCAAGAGCACCCAATCTTCTGCAATCTGACTGTAGGAGGACAAAGAGGGCCATAGTTCCTCTAGCTCGAACTTTAGTTGCTGAATTGGGACCTTAGCAGCAGTTCTCGTCACCAGTTGACACCTCGCACCCCTACACGTCAGTCAGAGATGATGATACATACAACGGTAGGGAATTAGCTTACTTTTTCAGAGCACAAAAGTTCGCTAATTCTGTAAGTATCATATTAAATTCAGTAGGAAAAACTTGCTTTATGTCCTATAGAGACTTGGCAAGGTATGCCTACATCCTTGGACTACCAATTTTACTTTTGAGGCAATTAACTGTTTCATTTGTTTTCGAAACTCTGTTTCATTTGATAGTAGGATTTTCTTGCCCTTATCCTCTTACATGAGTACCGGGTACAAGATTTCCTGCGCCCTTGATTTAAATTAATCATTTAACACCTTGTACTTAACTTTAATTGTTAAAGATCCCCCAGGATAGGTACCAGTTGCCACGTTGTCCTGTTTCTGACATTCATTATAACTGAATATTCGTTGTACCTTTATTTGCTAAATTCACCATGTTTCGTCTCCAAGCTTTCCGTGCAGATCCAGCAGGTGAAATAGGGACTTTAAGTCGTGCCAAGAGGACTGAATTACAAACTCTTGCACATGAGTATCAACTAGAAGTTCCCTACCAAGCCAACAAAAATGACCTACACAACCTGTTGCTGGATCACTATTTAGAGCAAGGTACGATAGACTCTGAAACTCATGAAACTTACTATCTTGCAGATAAAACTGATTTGGCAACGATGAAACTCAAATTGGAGCTGGCCAAGATTGAACGTGAGCAGCTAAGGGAAGCAGCTGCCATACGAAGGGAAGAACACAAACGTGAGGCTGCTTTGAGGAGAGAAGAACACGAACGTGAGGCTGCTTTGAGGAGAGAAGAACACGAACGTGGACTCGCCCTCCAGGAACGTGAGGTTGCACTACTCCGTGAGCGGGAACGAGTACAGCTTGAAACCAAACAACGCGAGTTGGAGATGCAACGCGAACATGACAAGCAACAAGCGACTCTGGCTCTAGAGTGTCGTCAACGAGAATACACGTTGGAAACTTCACACCTCGCTCAACGCCAGCAAGCTACTGCCAATCTTCCCGTCAGTTTTAATATATCACATGCAAGTAAGTTAATGCCATCCTTTGTAGAAGCAGAAGTTGATGTGTTTTTTACCACCTTTGAAACCCTTGCTAATCAACTCAGTTGGCCTGTCGACCAATGGGCCACACTTCTCAGAGTCCATCTTACAGGTAGAGCTGCAGTCACACTCAGTACTTTGGCGTCTGAGAATGACTACCACACTCTGAAACAACCAGTGTTGGACGCCTACCTCCTCTCTACTGAAAGTTATAGAAGGAAATTCCGTGACCACCTGAAGGCAAGTACCACTACCTTCCTTGAGTTTGCTAACACAAAACGGAGATATTTCATGAAATGGCTGGAAGCAGCACATGTCTCTACTTTTACAGAACTCGTCAACCTGATGCTAGTTGAAGAATTCTTGAGGCGTGTGCCGCCTCCTGTCCGTCTCTACTTAGCAGATAAAGAAGAAACCGACTACCTGAAGTGTGCTAAGTCGGCTGACACTTACAGCCTCATCCACCGGCTGACACCCGAACCATCCTCCAGTAAGAAGTCGTGGTACAGTTACGCGAAAGTGAGCCCCGATCAAGCTGGTTCGCAACTGTACTGCAAGTATTGTAGACTCTATGGACATACCATAGACAAGTGTGGTAAGTCTCAATACAAGGGAACCACCGACCAACAAAAACCCAAACCAACTCCTCCTAAGTCCGGTAAGCCTGTGATGAATGTTGGTGTTGATGTTAATGATCTTTCTCTTTTCAGTAACCACCTGTATACTGGAACTGTCTCTGCCAACGGTTCAAATCCGGAGGGACGTTTCAAATTGAAGATCTTGAGGGACACAGCGGCTCTTCAATCGATCATCTTGAAGTCGGCTGTGCCCAACATCGTCTACACCGGAGAAACTGTCTTCATCACTGACCTCACTGCTACCACTCCATACCCTCTCGCCAGAGTCCACCTGGATTGTCCCTACGTGAACGGAGAAGTCCAAGTCGCCGTCAGGGAAAAGCCTTTTCCCATGCCTGGAGTGCAACTTCTCCTAGGCAACGACTTGGCAGAAGACCTGCAACCGACCAACCTGATCGTCATGGACAAACCCCAGGTGTGTAACTCTGTGCCAAGTAACCTTATTCTAGCGTATGTTCCAGCAGAGGTTCAAGAGAGTGATGAAGTTTCTCCTCCGGTTCTCGTGACCACCCGTGCACGAGCCGCACGTCCACAGCCAGCTGACTCTACTGCTACCGCTGTCCCTCAAGACCCTCAGAAACTACCCCCGAATCTGACCAAGTTGGAGTTCCGTAAGTTGCAGAGGGAAGATCTTACTTTAACACCATTGTTTTTCCAGGCTGAGACTCAACCCGACAGTATTCCTGGGTTCTTCCTAGAGAACGACTTGCTCTACCGCAGATATAGACCCAGTAAACTGAAGGAGGAGGACGATTGGGCCAACATCGAACAACTTGTGATTCCTACCAGCCTGCGGCCCACTATTCTACACCTGGCCCACGGAGCGCTCTCCCACTACGGCTTCAACAAGACTTACCATGGAATTCGTCAAGACTACTACTGGCCAGGTATGGTAAATAGCGTCAAACAGTACGTAAAACAGTGTCATACATGTCAGATGGCAGGCAAACCGAACATCTCCATTCCCAGAGCACCACTGATTCCCATACAGGTTCCTGCGGAACCTTTCCACAGACTTATAATAGACTGTGTTGGTCCTTTACCTCGGACCAGTTCAGGTAACGCCTACATCCTAACCATCCTGTGTCCTACCACCAGATTTCCCATAGCAGTTCCAGTGAAGAACATCACGGCTGCTACGGTAGTAAAACATCTATTGAAGATCTTCACTCAATACGGATTTCCCAGGGAGATTCAAAGCGACTGTGGTACCAACTTCACCAGTGATCTCTTCAAAAGGACACTGGAGGAGTTCAACATCAAACAGGTATTGTCCAGCCCCTATCATCCTGCTTCACAGGGTTCTCTTGAACGTAGTCATCAGACTATCAAAGCACTCTTGAAAAAGTTTTGTAGTGAAACCTCTAAGGATTGGGATAAGCAAATCGACCTTATAATGTGTATTTACAGAAGTCTCCCCAATGAGTCCCTAGGAGTATCTCCTTATGAGATGCTCTACGGCCGTAAGTGCCGTACTCCCCTTAAGGCTTTCAAAGACTCTCTCCGAGATGCCACCTTCAGTGAGCATCAGAATGTGCCCCAGTTTCTTCAAAACCTTCAACACATTCTAGAGAGAGTCCACCGTTTTGCCCATGATAATCTATTGAAAGCCCAGGAGAAGATGAAGACTCATTACAACCAGACCAGCAAAGTAAGAAAATTTAAGCCAGGAGACTTCATTCTAGCATACTTCCCTATCCCAGGTTCACCTTTACAAAACAGGTTTTCAGGACCCTACCGCGTCAAAGAGTGCAGAAGTAACAACAACTACGTCATAGAGACTCCAGATAGGCGGCGGAAGACCCAGCTGTGCCACGTCAACCTCCTGAAGCAATATAATGGTACTCCTCCCACTGTCCTGATTAACTGTTCTACCTCCACAGAACCCTACATCCACAGTGAGACCTTCCCAGCTTCTCCTCCCGAAAGCACTGACAAGGAGTCAGCGCTTTCTAATTCCGAATTCCTTAATGATCTTCCCAAATACTTTCAGGATAATAATCGTGCTCCTTTGCCCTATTCTAATTCCACTCTCACCTCGTCAGATAAGCCCTTCATCCTCCATGTCGACGCCAGTGGAACCGACGTTGGTGGTGTCGTGATGCAGCAACGAGGCGAGGAGAATACACCTGTCAGCGACTACTGCTACAAGGAACTACGGAACAATTGGCAAGGAGCTACTCTTCATCATCCTGAAGCTCCAGCACTTCACTCCACACCTGAAAAGTGCTCGGTCCACCATCAACACGGACCACACCACCCTACACCTCCTGCAGCACGCCCACTTCTCATCTCAACGTCTTCTACTATGGGCTTGCTAACTGCAGAAATTCAACCTGGAGACACACTATACCAAGATTCCGACAACATCTTAGCCAATGATCTCTCCAGAGTTTATGAAGTAGAAGCGACTCCATCCATTACTCCACCACATAACGAAGTACTTCTTCCAGAACCGCAGGCTTCGGGGGAGAGTTGTGACGATAATCTCCTTCAAGAGATTGAGCCTGCTTTTCCCTCCAAAAATACGTCGCAACAAATATATAAAACTACTATGGAAGAAATGTCCAACAACGACAACAACATCTCCAAGGTTTGCTAGAGCGCAAAACGTATGCAGCCAGGGACACCTGTTCAGCCTCAAACCGCCAAACTACCTGTCTTGTTGCCGGCTACTCGCTGATTGGCCGCCGGTCTGGCTGCAACTGCACTCCACCCCCCCATACTACTTGATGTCTGGGGCCGCCACGACCTCAGTCCTCAGAATATTCAGTGCTTTCATACGGTTAACACTTCTTCGTGGTAGACTGAGCTTTGGCTTAAGTGTACTAAGAGAGGTGATAGCTTAAAGCCAATATTCCCGCACCTCTCATTTTATTGTATATTGCACAGCTTGTTATTGCTCACTTGTCTTAACGTAACTTTTCATTTTGCCATTTAATTATTCTTATTATTTTGATTGATTGATTTTATTATACGAATTTGTATGTACATTTTATTCATGTTTTGTTTATTTAACGTAATTAAAATTTCATTGTTAAAATTTACTTGTGTTTTGTGTGTCTTCTCCTTACCTTACCACAGACGAAGTTCCAGATTTTCTATTTTTTTTTTATTCTATGTGACAAGGCCATACCCCTAGCTTTGAACAGCCGAACACCAACGCGTTACCGTCACGAGATATATATATATATATATATATATATATATATATATATATATATATATATATATATATATATATATATATATGGGAGTTAAATACCCTAGAATTCCCATCTCTTTAGGGCTTTGAGTATGGTGCAGTGGGTATATTATATATATATATATATATATATATATATATATATATATATATATATATATATATATATATATATATATATATATATATATATTTCGTTAAATAAATAATACAACCCCATCGCCAGTGTCAGGACACAAGAAAACTATTGGCATCAGTGTGTGTAAGTACTTCATTCATAATGATGTGCTGCCCGAAATCTTAGCGAAGTATCCAAAATTTGCTTACTGTAGATAATACATGTACATGGGTGTAAAGCTTCCGCCCAATTAGGTGGGTGTGGAGCAAGACTAGTAACTGTGTGACTCATCATAAATGTAAAGTGTCTTGAATAGTGATTGTTGTGAGCCTCTAATTGTTGATCACTTGTGACACAAAGATTATTTTTTTTTTTTTTGAGATATATACAAGAGTTGTTACATTCTTGTACAGCCACTAGTACGCGTAGCATTTCGGGCAAGTCCTTAATCCTATGGTCCCTGGAATATGATCCCCTACCGCGAAGAATCGTTTTTTCATCCAAGTACACATTTTATTGTTGCGTTAAACAGAGGCTACAGTTAAGGAATTGCGCCCAGTAAATCCTCCCCGGCCAGGATACGAACCCAGGACATAGCGCTCGCGGAACGCCAGGCGAGTGTCTTACCACTACACCACGGAGACTGTAATGTGTTTTTGTAATGATTATTGATGTGTTTATTTGTGTGGGTGATTAAATATGTATGTGTATGTATATATGTACGTATATATATATGTACATGTATGTATGAGTGTGTACTTGTGCATATAACATTAATAATTTTGTAACTAGCGTCCAAAATTGTTATTTGCTTAGCTAAACGAACTAGAGGGTTCAGTTCCTGAACCGATTATGTGCCTCTGTAATCCTTTACACCACCACCCACGGGATGGGTATGGGGTGCATAATAAAGAAAGAAATTGAAATTGTCCAGCCAGGCGGGGAAAACCGGCTGCACAATACTGATAAAATATGTAATTCACAGAGATGCGCTGATAAACATTAATGTTTTTTTTTTACTTTTTACTTTTTTCTACTTTTTTTTTTTACTACTTTTACATGGGCTTCGTGAATCTGGCCCATGACACCCAAGGGGTCCGTGTAATTTCCTAAAGCTAATTACCCCAGAGGAACAGGCCTCCTCCGATTTGTAGTTTGGTTCACCAGGCTGTTTGACGCCGCTGTCATTTACACACACATTATCTGTTTATTTATTTATTTATTTATTTATTTATATTCAAGAAGGTACATTGGGGGTTAACAGAGAATACAGAAATTAAGTTGAATTTATATTTTATATATATATATATATATATATATATATATATATATATATATATATATATATATATATATATATATATATATATATATATATATATAGCTATGTGTGTGTGTATGTATATATATATATATATATATATATATATATATATATATATATATATATATATATATATATATATATATATATATATATATATAAATATAAATATATATATATATATATATATATATATATATATATATATATATATATATATATAAATATATATATATATATATATATATATATATATATATATATATATATATATATATATATATATATATATATATATATATATATATATATATATGGGGGTTAAAAGATGGGTTGACATAGCAGTTGTTAGCTCTGACATAACTCCTAACTGCAGTTGTAAAACCCCCTCGTATGTTTTGTGATACGAGATTGTGCAACGTCACATCTGCACTTAACTCCAATGATATTCTGCTACTTTTCAGGAAGCAGTCGTAGGAGTACCCTGGGAGGCTACAATAGTGTGTCAATTCTAAAGAATATATATCATTTAGAATTGTCCTGTGGTGTGTAAAAATGTCAGCCAGTAATCCTACATCACACCTCAAATAAATGAGGAGGTAGTCTTTTAATGTCCTACACCCTGTAGCCTCCCATACTAATTTAGAATGTCTATATTCTTCCAAAGTTATACCTGATTTGTTTAGGGAGCTGTAGAACATTTCAATAGGAGGGAGTGTTGTGTCATTAAAGCAGCTGATTTTTGTGGTATATTCATAAGGGAAAAACTGCTTACCCTTTAAGAGTAGGTGGTGACTCTTTTTGGGCAAACCTTCTATCATTGAGTGAGTGAATGTTAAGGGGCTGGCTGAATCAATGTGGGTCTTTGCTAGGGATGAAAGACTACCTATAATAAAATCCAGTGAATCAAGAAATTTAAGCTTCCCTATTTCTACCTTAAGATATTTCGTCCCCTGTCTCATGAGGATATTGCTCTTAATATTTGAACCCATGGCAAACTCCCTCAAAATTAAGCCCATGTTATAAGACATATTATGAGCAATTAGGATTAAACTCTCTAGAGCATTTATGTGGCGGAGGTTGCAGTAATTACATAGAGCTCCAATATAATTGAGTTTTTCCCTAAGGTGATCATGATGTTGAACCTTGAAATTGGAGGGGGTAAATACCTCCTCACAAAACTGGCAGTGAGTCTGTCTCCTAAAATGGATCATATCCTCAAGAGACATGTCTATTTCATAATGGGGAAGAGTGGATCTGATAATTTCCCATTTGGTAGCAACTCGCTGCATGAAATGAGTAACACTGTCCCCCCCAAAATAAGTAAATTTATCAATGACAGTGTGGTTCCTATCAACAATTATATAGCTGTATGCTATAGGTCTATGTATGGCTGTAACAGAACCTAGACAATCCTCAGTGCTTAGGACACACTCAAAATCAAAATAGCCCACATGGGAAGGGGGGTAACCTTTCCCCGTATTTTTAAAATGGAGTGTGTCCCCAGGCTGAGGGTAAATAATTTTCTGAGTGATGTCGCAGGAAGATGAGTGATTTGTTAGCTCAGACGAATTTTGATATTCTGAGAGACAGTTTCTACAGAAGACTGTCTTTCGTCTATGGCTGCAAGTAAAGTTCCGTAGGAACTTATCGAACTCTTTAATTAGGGCCACATGAGATTCCCCCAATAACAATAAAGGAACTATGACCGAGTACTGTCTGCGACCACGACGACAAAGAGAGACGTGATAGACGCCGTCTGTATGTTTGCGTATTGAATACAAAAAAATGGATAGTTTATTTCTATTCTCCAATTTAGAGATATCCTCCCAAGACAGAGGGAAGGATAAATTGTCGTATTTGACCATTTTCCTAATCCTAGAGTGAGACTCTACAAGTCTCCCTATACGTCTCCACTTCCACCCTTGTTGTGATGCCAGAAAAGCAGCAATGCACTGAATAATGCATGTTTTATTGTTACCAGCAGGGTTTGGGTTGAAGACCTCATACCGTCCCCTTAGAAAGGGGGGAATGATTTTACAGATCGAGTGATGGGTATAAATAGGCAGGAGAGAGTGGTGAAGTGGGGTGAGGTACAATACTTGGACAACGCAGACGGCCCATTGGCCCATCAGATGCACCCAATTGGCCCATCCGATGTAGCCCAATGGCCCATCTGATACAGCAGACATACAAGCATAAAATGGGATGGGCCATTGGGCTACATCGGATGGGCCAATTGGGTGCATCTGATGGGCCAATGGGCCGTCTGCGTTGTCCAAGTATTGTACCTCACCCCACTTCACTCTCTCCTGCCTATTTATACCTATGACTCGATCTATCAATGTAAAGTGTCTTGTATAGTGATTGTTGTGAGCCTCTAATTGTTGATCACTTGTGACACAAAGATTATTTATTTTTTTTTTTTTTGAGATATATACAAGAGTTGTTACATTCTTGTACAGCCACTAGTTCGCGTAGCATTTCGGGCAAGTCCTTAATCCTATGGTCCCTGGAATATGATCCCCTACCGCGAAGAATCGTTTTTTCATCCAAGTACACATTTTACTGTTGCGTTAAACAGAGGCTACAGTTAAGGAATTGCGCCCAGTAAATCCTCCCCGGCCAGGATACGAACCCATGACATAGCGCTCGCGGAACGCCAGACGAGTGTCTTACCACTACACCACGGAGACTGTAATGTGTTTTTGTAATGATTATTGATGTGTTTATTTGTGTGGGTGATTAAATATGTATGTGTACGTATATATGTACGTATATATATATGTACATGTATGTATGAGTGTGTACTTGTGCATATAACATTAATAATTTTGTAACTAGCGTCCAAAATTGTTATTTGCTTAGCTAAACGAACTAGAGGGTTCAGTTCCTGAACCGATTATGTGCCTCTGTAATCCTTTACACCACCGCCCACGGGATGGGTATGGGGTGCATAATAAAGAAAGAAATTGAAATTGTCCAGCCAGGCAGGGAAAACCGGCTGCACAATACTGATAAAATATGTAATTCACAGAGATGCGCTGATAAACATTAATGTTTTTTTTTTTACTTTTTACTTTTTTCTACTTTTTTTTTTTACTACTTTTACATGGGCTTCGTGAATCTGGCCCATGACACCCAAGGGGTCCGTGTAATTTCCTAAAGCTAATTACCCCAGAGGAACAGGCCTCCTCCGATTTGTAGTTTGGTCCACCAGGCTGTTTGACGCCGCTGTCATTTACATACACATTATCTGTTTATTTATTTATTTATTTATTTATATTCAAGAAGGTACATTGGGGGTTAACAGAGAATACAGAAATTAAGTTGAATTTATATTTTATATATATATATATATATATATATATATATATATATATATATATATATATATATATATATATATATATATATATATAGATATAGATATATATATATAGCTATGTGTGTGTGTATGTGTATATATATATATATATATATATATATATATATATATATATATATATATATATATATATATATATATATATATATATATATAGGGCATATGTTTTTGTATTTTTCCTGATTTGGCAGTAACTAATAAGTATCCAACTTATTTGGATCATGATTATCTTCTTCTCAACAATGAGAGTGTTGTTTGGGCAAAGAGAAACAGAGGCAAAGAGGGTTTTCGTGGTGAAAAACAAAGCCAGGATGTTGCTTTGGTAAAGGGTGATCGAGGCTCCAGATAGAATTTTTGTGTAAGGACTAGGTTACAGGAAAGTTGCAAAATACAATGAGGAGCCCATTATGCATGAAGTGTTCTCGTTGGGAACATATGGCTTGGAAATGCCAGTTTGACCCCAGGTGTTGATACTGTGGTAAGAAACACGACTCTCGAGAGTGTAGAGTCAAGATTAAAAACGGTGAAAAAATCGTACCATCTTGTTGCAATTGTGAAACAGGACGTGAAATGGAAAGTGAAACGTGTGTAGAAGAAAGTAAGGAAGAACATGACGTACTGATGATAGAGGATAGTCAGGAAAAGGCACTTTCTCGTAGTGTTAGCGGTGTTCAACCTTCTGTAGTGACAGATGTTGAAACAAAGGTTAAAGTAAAACGGTATACAGAATTAACAAAAATAGATATGAATAATATTACTTTTGATGTTAGTAGATGTTGTGCAAGTGAGGAGAAAGCAAAAATGTTACGGTGATGGAAGAGTGTCTAAGAAAAACTCGTATCCCATGGAATGTGACGGACAGGGCAATGGTAGTTTTATTATTAATCATTAAGTAGAGTGAGGATATTATCTTGGAACGTTAATGGGTTAAAATCTAGTGTGGTGGATGTGCACTATTACACTCTTAGAGAGTACTATATTAACCTGAAATGTTAAATGGGATTCTTGTATTGTGATTTGTGTATTTGTACTCATTGAATTTGTGCACCCCTTGGTAGGGGGGACGGGATATTACGCATTAAGGGGATTAAGGATAAAGCGGTCATAGGCGTGGATTAGCGATTCCGAGGTCCATCATCCCCCCCTTCCCCCCCACCCCCGGTACATGGAATTAATGACCTTAGCCAGTTAGAACTGAGGGTGGGAATTTATTTTATTATTTCCTTCCGCCCTCCTAGGGAGATAGGGGAAACAAGAATTTTCCTTGTGTGGAATATTGCATGCTGCACGGTGAATCATGGGCGTTCTGTAGGTTTAATTCTAGAGTTACTAGATAGGAAAATTCGTAAAGACATATGACATTCATCAAGACCTGTGGGCTGAGTGGAGCGGAGGATCTTTGGTGGTTGACTTAAGGGTCGAGATGAGTAGTGAAGATCGTGCCACATAGAGCCACCTGTGTATGGAAATCAGATAAGAAAATCAGAAGCGGGGAGCCACATAGTGCCACTCCATATTAGGTCACCCAAGGTGTGAGTGGTAGCAGTCGAAAAAACAGTGAAGATAGGTATCTATTATGGACCACTATGTTCATGTTCATTTACAGTAAAGTAGCCACCTATGAAGGGCAATCAGATAAGAAAATCAGAAGCAGAGTGCCACTTAGAGCCACTCCATATTAGGTCATCCAAGGTGTGGGGGCAGCGACAGTCGTAAAAACAGTGAAGATAGGTATCTATTATGTGCCGCTATGTTCATGTTCATGTTCATTTATACAGAAAAGTATGACAGTATATTTAAGTAAAAAAAAATGAATTTATTTGTATAATAAACACTCAGGTGAGCGGCAGTTATGCCCCCACTTCCCTCTATGGGACAGGTGTAAAAACAGGATCATCTCAGTAGGGGTGGTCCCCCCCCCCCTCACCACCCTTCCTCGTACTTGATGACCTTGAGTGTACCGTAAGAGGGACCCGCCTCCCTTAGTTGTTTTTAAGTTGGTTATATTTTAAGCTTTTATACTTAAAGGAGAAAAAGAAATAATCCTGATGATTTATAGATTATATTATCAAAGTACATAGGGTTAAACATAGTCGTATTGTAGGTCATCTCCCCCCACATAATATTTACTAACAAGGGCCCTCCTCCGTGCCCAGAGGTCCGTTGTGGGGTCTTCCTCCCCCTCCTCCTCCTGGGACGAAGATGATGACTCATCATCTCTCAAAGAGTGAATGGGTTGTAGTGGGCCTCCCTCAGGTGACTGACTGCTGACGTCATAGGGTTCACTCTCGCTGGTGGGGCGTTGTCCTTCCTCTCCTTGTGGTTCAATGACGTCACCACCTTCACTCTCGGTGGACATTCCTTGGGCTGAGGCGTTGGGGTGGGGATCCGATGGTATGTCTGGGTGACCATACGCTAGGCTAGCGTATTTATTTAGGTAAAAGCGCTTATCATCAAATGCACTTAAACCCCTCTTAGTATTGAATGTGGTTGCCATCTGTCCCCCTATATTCCTTATTTGTGAATAATTGAAAGTATTTACTACCCCATTGCTGTGTAGAGTCTCTTTAAAGTGGTTATGTGTTAAAGATCTTTGCACAGCTCGGGGAATACCCTTAGCGGTGATGGAATTTTTATTGTCAAGCAAAAGCACACTATACATTTTGGGCTTGAGTGCCACAACTTCAAGGATGTGTTTATCTGACACCTCTGACTTTAACAGCCCTAAAACACCCTTTTTAGAAGGATCATACAAGGGGTGAGTTTCAGGAAAATTACTCGTATCCATCCACAAACTAAGGGGTTCTTTCCCCATCTCATTAAAGACATCTTCAGCTAGTAAGCTGAAAATGAAACTGTCTGTATCACTATACAGCAGTTGTACCCTATCTGAATAGTGGTTCTTATGTACCCTGTACCAAAAATGGTACAAACTGTATTTTGCTAGCTCAAGAATCTGGAACCCAATGTAATTAGGATGAGTAATTTTAATGAATGGTCTGGAACTGACAGACAATAATTTATTGTCACCTAAATGCACCATACGTTTAAAGCGAGGATTCTTCACCTCTCGTAAAAAGACCCTAGCTGAAGTCACTAGTTTGGTGTCAATGGCATAACGGGCAGGGTTCAGTAGTGTTTTACCAAAAACACTGTTCGTCAGTAATTTGAAGAGTGTTTTCCTATCGTTACTGGTGGAGGCATTTCTATTGTTAACGTTGGTGTTAACAAATTCTGCCATAAAATCTGACTGACGGAACTCGTAAATTGCATGTATTGTTTCCACTTCAAGTCCTATCTCAATAAATAGTTGTAAAAGGTGAAGAGATATGAAATAATGTTTCTTGGGGAGATGATCTCCAACCAGTTTAATATTTTTTTTAGGGAGATTTGTAATGTTATTTGTTTCCAGAAGTCCCCTACTAAATGGTGAGATATTCTCCATACTTATTCCCCTATGGTGTAAACAAAGGGGTAGATCGTCTGTTAGTCTAGCTATTTCAGGTCTTATGTGTTTGGTGTCAATTAAGAGCCAGTACCCTTTGTTAGAAGAGAATGGGTGTTCTGTCATTATCTTCCCTCCGCTAATGAAGGAGTTCATCTCATCAGATGATAGTCTCCTTAGTCCCCCATAGGGCAATTTCTTAGTCATACAACTCCCATAGAGGGAGTTGAAATCTAGATACAGTAAGAATGAAGACCTATCCTCCTGGGGGTTAAAAGATGGGTTGACATAGCGGTTGTTAGCTCTGACATAACTCCTAACTGCAGTTGTAAAACCCCCTCGTATGTTTTGTGATAAGAGATTGTGCAACGTCACATCTGCACTTAACTCCAACGATATTCTGCTACTTTTCAGAAAGCAGTCGTAGGAGTACCCTGGGAGGCTACAATAGTGTGCCAATTCTAAAGAATATATATCATTTAGAATTGCCCTGTGGTGTGTAAAAATGTCAGCCAGTAATCCTACATCACACCTCAAATAAATGAGGAGGTAGTCTTTTAATGTCCTACACCATGTAGCCTTCCATACTAATTTAGAATGTCTATATTCTTCCAAAGTTATACCTGATTTGTTTAGGGAGCTGTAGAACATTTCAATAGGAGGGAGTGTTGTGTCATTAAAGCAGCTGATTTTTGTGGTATATTCATAAGGGAAAAACTGCTTACCCTTTAAAAGTAGGTGGTGACTCTTTTTGGGCAAACCTTCTATCATTGAGTGAGTGAATGTTAAGGGGCTGGCTGAATCAATGTGGGTCTTTGCTAGGGATGAAAGACTACCTGTAATAAAAGCCAGTGAATAAAGAAATTTAAGCTTCCCTATTTCTACCTTAAGATATTTCGTCCCCTGTCTCATGAGGATATTGCTCTTAATATTTGAACTCATGGCAAACTCCCTCAAAATTAAGCCCATGTCATAAGACATATTATGAGCAATTAGGACTAAACTCTCTAGAGCATTTATGTGGCGGAGGTTGCAGTAATTACATAGAGCTCCAATATAATTGAGTTTTTCCCTAAGGTGATCATGATGTTGAACCTTGAAATTGGAGGGGGTAAATACCTCCTCACAAAACTGGCAGTGAGTCTGTCTCCTAAAATGGATCATATCCTCAAGAGACATGTCTATTTCATAATGGGGGAGAGTGGATCTGATAATTTCCCATTTGGTAGCAACTCGCTGCATGAAATGAGTAACACTGTCCCCCCCAAAATAAGTAAATTTATCAATGACAGTGTGGTTCCTATCAACAATTATATAGCTGTATGCTATAGGTCTATGTATGGCTGTAACAGAACCTAGACAATCCTCAGTGCTTAGGACACACTCAAAATCAAAATAGCCCACATGGGAAGGGGGGTAACCTTTCCCCGTATTTTTAAAATGGAGTGTGTCCCCAGGCTGAGGGTAAATAATTTTCTGAGTGATGTCGCAGGAAGATGAGTGATTTGTTAGCTCAGATGAATTTTGATATTCTGAGAGACAGTTTCTACAGAAGACTGTCTTTCGTCTGTGGCTGTGAGTAAAGTTCCGTAGGAACTTATCGAACTCTTTAATTAGGGCCACATGAGATTCCCCCAATACCAATAAAGGAACTATGACCGAGTACTGTCTGCGACCACGACGACAAAGAGAGACGTGATAGACGCCGTCTGTATGTTTGTGTATTGAATACAAAAAAATGGATAGTTTATTTCTATTCTCCAATTTAGAGATATCCTCCCAAGACAGAGGGAAGGATAAATTGTCGTATTTGACCATTTTCCTAATCCTAGAGTGAGACTCTACAAGTCTCCCTATACGTCTCCACTTCCACCCTTGTTGTGATGCCAGAAAAGCAGCAATGCACTGAATAATGCATGTTTTATTGTTACCAGCCGGGTTTGGGTTGAAGACCTCATACCGTCCCCTTAGAAAGGGGGGATAAGGGACATAATCCCCCAAAACTGACCTTACACTTGCATTACAGATGACGATTTTGAGGAAATCGACATTATATAATATGAAACCACTCCCCTCTGTTTCTGAAAGGAGATCTTCCAGTCGTGTAATCATAGAACCCACCCAGGTATCAATAAGATTACCCACCTCCTCAAGAGTTACCAGTCTAGCAGGTGTTGTTATGAAGTGTTCCCTAAAGTCATCATCTTCTGTGAGTTGTTGTTTTAAAAGTGTTACCTTTACTTCGAGAAGGATTTTTAATGATGAAGTAAAATTGCCATGTCCCCCAAGAGAATTCATGTAATTCTCTATTTCAGATATGTAATAGTCCCTAAAGTTGCTTAGGAGTCCTATAGGGTCTGTAGCGAAGGCTGAGGGGATGGAATATTTCATCCTTGTAAAGAGATCCCCCATGGCCCCCACCCTATTAATTAAGTGGGGAGTGTCTATAGCATCCTCCCCATCTGGGGAATTTTCTTCACTAATTAGGTCATTAACTCGATTGTTGACAAGAGGTCTAAGACCACTAGGGCCCGGCTGAGAGATGTCTCCCCTATCACCGCCACCATCGTCGTCGTCATCATCATCATCATCATCATCATCATCACTCATCACTTCCTCTCCCCCTTCCCCTCCATTTGCAATGGACTGTCTAACCCCACCTCCACCTAAGGGGTTATTGTCACGCTGTGCTTTGTCATGTTCCTCTCCTACCTGCCTCTGAATCACCCCTGGAAAATAATAATAATAATAATAATAAAAGGCAACACCCTCTCGCTAAACCCCATGACATAAGTTCTCAAAAAAAAAAAAAAAAAGCTTCTTAAGAGAAATAAAGGTGGAGGGTTTATTCACTCACCACGGGAACATGTTTGTAGATGTTCAGAGGTCAAGTCCTCACACAGAGAGGTCCCACAATTATCACAAGGGAATGTGTGGTGAGGTCTCAAGGTGGTATTTCCACACAAGAAGCACATGAAGCCATCCTCTCTGGAAGGGAGGGTGGGCTGGCGACGTTTACCCAATGAAGGAAATAGTGTATAATTTATATACACACACTCTCCCACACTCATGGAGAAGGGGAAAACCCATCTTAATATTTCTCATTTGAATTAAATATCCATAAATAAATAAATAAATAAATAAATAAATAAATATATATATATAAAATACGGTCATACCTCCAGCACAGGTTCTCCTGTGTTCACCACTAGACTGTACACATGCAGTTTCTCCGCAGAAGAAACATGTGTAACACCTATGAATGAAGAGATGTGATGAGCGCCATCCACAAATTCTACAAATATCACCAACTCGAGACATCACGATCACGCTTACCTAGAATAAATAAATAAATAAATATATATATATATATATATATATATATATATATATATATATATATATATATATATATATATATATATATATATATATATATATATATATATATATATATATATATATATATATATATAGGGTATTAATTTCATCAACACAAGACAGAACACGAAACAATGGATATTGAATAGAAGTGTTTCTATTCTATTTCTATTCTATTTCTATTCTATTTCATACTCTATTTCTATTATATATTCTATTTCATATTCTATTTCAAACACTTCTATTCAATATCCATTGTTTCGTGTTCTGTCTTGTGTTGATGAAATTAATACCCTATATATATATATATATATATATATATATATATATATATATATATATATATATATATATATATATATATATATATATATATATATATATATATATATATATATATATATATATATATATATATATATATATATATATATATATATATATATATATATATGTGTGTATATCACGAAAATAAACACGTGATTAAGAATGTGACAATGTCAGACCACGGAGGAAAATGAAACAGGAATTTCCTTAAGTACTTTCGTATATTAAATTCATCTTCAGAAGGAATGATTTTACAGATCGAGTGATAGGTATAAATAGGCAGGAGAGAGTGGTGAAGTGGGGTGAGGTACAATACTTGGACAACGCAGACGGCTCATTGGCCCATCAGATGCACCCAATTGGCCCATCCGATGTAGCCCAATGGCCCATCCCATTTTATGCTTGTATGTCTGCTGTATCAGATGGGCCATTGGGCTACATCGGATGGGTCAATTGGGTGCATCCGATGGGCCAATGAGCCGTCTGCGTTGTCCAAGTATTGTACCTCACCCCACTTCACCACTCTCTCCTGCTTATTTATACCCATCACTCGATCTGTAAAATCATTCCTTCTGAAGATGTATTTAATATACGAAAGTACTTAAGGAAATTCCTGTTTCATATATATATATATATATATATATATATATATATATATATATATATATATATATATATATATATATATATATATATATATATATATATATATATATATATATATATAATGAGGGTACCACCTCTGGTGCCAATGTGGGGACCCATAGCCTCGGAGAAGAAAATAAAAAGTATTCAGAGGAGACCTTGTGGTTTCTCACTGAACACTAATATTATCTTCTCCTACCACCCCCATTCTTTTGTATGTACACATATATATTTACTTTATTTGAACTTTGTTACAAAAAAGGAGTTACATATGGGTTACAAAGATGGTTGTCATAGGTTGTCGAGTTCCTCCAGCTCCTCAGATGGCGGGCAGGAACCCTGGATGCAGTGCGCATTTCCCCTCTGTATCGCCACACTGAGGCGCTGGAAAAGAAAGCTTGCAGCTCTCGGGTCCCTTGTTGTTTCGATGAGCCTAGAACCCAGTTCCTTCAAAAAACTGGTAGAACTTTTACCCCAGGCGCCGAGCGTCTCAGAAGCAATGGGGACAAAATTGTAGTGGTGATCCAGTTCTCTATACTTACGGGATTTGGCTGCTTCCCTGTGGGTGGCAGCGCCACCTGGTTGTGCAACACTGAGGTTAATGTAGGTGTTAGCCAGGGTTGATACGCACGTGTAGTCCCATACCAACTGCTTGCCATTCTTCCAGGGGTTCACTGTGATACCATCCGGGCGACCAATAAGAGCATCAGAGTTACGGGGCGTTAGGTAACGGGGCTCTCTTTCAGCTGGGCATCCAGCTGTGGTGAGGCTCCTCTTGATGATGTCGTTAACTTCACTGTGCCTCGAGTGCCATCCCCCTGTGCTTTGGCAGAGTAGGCCATGGTGACCGTACCTGTCAGCCACCACCTCGCCGCAAATACACCTATATCTGGTGTGGATTGGGGCAGCAAGGCGGAGGGCCACAGCAATTCGGAGGGCGTGTGGTGTGAGACGCGTGCCAGTTGCCGACATTGGGGTTGCTAACAGGAAATCCCCTGCATGTGGTGCTGCTACTGCTGTGAGGCGAGCAATGTCGTGTTGTGTTGTTGCAGCACCCAGGCACTCTGCAGCAACTTGGTCTACAATGGGACCATCCCAGCTGGATTGCTTGTGGGATTTTGGGGATGGTGGTCGAGGTGATTGGCCTGCACGAGAGGCCCACTCTGTGGCACAGCGTGTAAAATTGGGATCATGTACACCTGCCAGCTGATGTAAGTGGGCAGGTAGAATTTCCTTCACAAGGTCGTCGGATGCTGATAAGGAGGACAGGAAGGCTGGAACAGCGATTTGCGTTGCTGTTCGAACTCCGAGGCCCCCAAGTCTTACGGGAAGAGAGGCTTGTTTCCACTGTAGGTCATCGAGAGAGAGGTTAAGGGCTTTTTCTAGCATTGATTTCAGTAACCGGTCATACTCACTTAGTTTTTGGCTACTGTAAGATGGTGAACACCTCAGAAAGTAGGTTAACCTGGGGAGGGACAGACATCTGGTGATGAGGTAGAGTGCATCATGAGCATCAATATCCTCAATCCTCCCATCCATCCTCTTAAGGTCGGCGATTTTCTTATCAAGGACCTCATCAATGGCTTTCAACCCCAGGGGAGCTCCTAGGAGTGTGCTGTCTTCAGGTTTAGTTTTATGGATATTTGGCAGAAGACCCTCTATTCTCTCTACGATGCCCTGGTTGGAACATATTATTTCACATTTAGAAGGGTTCAGGGTGAGGCCTAACACTGCACCTTGCTCCTGGATTTTTCTGATGTCCTCCAGGAGGGAGTATTGGGAACCAGCTAGGGTACCATCATCCAAGAACCAGATGTTAAGCTCGCTGGACAGGACCTCTGTGACTTGTTTGATGACTAAGCAGAAAAGGAGAGGAGCGAGGGGGTCACCCTGTTGGACGCCTTCTCGCGAGTCAATTTCATGTTCGCCAAAAAGTAGCTTAAGATCCATACTGTAGCATGAATGTACAAAAGGGTAGAGGGACGGGAAATGACTATGAACCGCACGGAGTACAGCATCCCTCCGCACCAAATTGAAGGCATTTTTGAAATCTAGCTTGATAAGGGCCTTTTCGTCTGTGATGATGGCGATGAAGGCTCGAGCTGCATGGGCTGCCGCCTCACACCCTTGTGGAATGCCAAACCCGAGCTGTTTTGGCTTCAGCATGTTGGCCGCTGCATCACTAACTGTTCTTGCAGCTGCCTTTGCGACGAGACGCCGGAGAGAATTGCCCACAGCTATTGGCCTGATCCCTCCATCCTTTTTCTTTAGAGCACAGAGAGATGCTCCAAAAAAGATAGGTCTTATGGACGATGGTATGTTGCCAGCTAGACATGTGTTGGTGAATCTGGTTAGTTCCACCAAGAGGTTCTTCGCAATGTCACCCAGTGCAGGGTTGAGCATTTGCTTGAGGTGGTTGGGTTTTAGTCCTGTGAACCCACCTGCTGATCCTGTAGGGAAGGACATGGCTGCTTTATGGACCACAGATTCAGCCACCCAGAGAGGTTCTGCTCCGGTAGCCCCCACTTGTACAATGTCGTCCTCACGCGGAGCCCTGGGTGGGTGTTTCTCCCTTAGGGCTTGAGCTGTTGCGGCATCTCTGTCGGCAATTGAGTCCTCACTGGTGATGACTCTTATTGCGCCAATAGTGTTTCCTTCTTCTATTTTCTTGGTGACTGATGTTCTGATTTTTGATGTCTCGGATATGCCACTGTTGCTCTTCCTGCCGTGGGTGTTTCTCGCGCGAGTGGGAAGGCGCACCTGGTTGTCCTCCCTGGGAAAATCATTTATAGCTTTGATGACTGAGGCAGCTAAGGTTTTGTCTCTCCTTGCAGGGGTGGCTAGACATATGTTGCCAAACATTAGGAGGTTGTGCCATGCTTGGGTCGTTCCAGGAGAGTCGTTGACCTTTCTCAGGAGGGCAGATAATTTGGCTGCTGCATGGGGGCGGGCTGCTTTAGGGATGTGTTGCAAGGTTCTGGCCGATGTTGCTTTGATAGCTTCTAATAAATTTTCTGTGGGAATGAAGGTCTGGGAGGTGTTTTGCCTTACGGGCGGTGTGGGCTGTTGATTGGTGTTCTCCCTGGGAGGGCGCCCAGAACCCAAACACCTGGCTCCGTTGTGGTAATGAATGCGCACATTATCGTCACTCAACCGGATATAGCATACCCGGTCACACGTCTGACATCTACCTTGTCTACCCCTGCTTGATGGCTCATCTTGGCTTGGAGAAGCCTGGCTATCTGTTGGGAGCTGCGACATGGGCGGGCGCTGGGCTGGCGCTGGGCGGGCGCTGGGCGGGAAGGTGGACGGCGGGTGGAGACTGGAGGGTGGGCGGCGGTTGGAGGCTGGGGGGGTGATCAGCTGGCCGTGGCACTTACTACTCAGGTGAGTGGTAATACATATACCAATGCATATGGTAATGCATATATATATATATATATATATATATATATATATATATATATATATATATATATATATATATATATATATATATATATATATATATGCGAACAAGCCTGAATGGTCCCCAGAACAATATGCAACTGAAAACTCACACCCCAGAAGTGACTCGAACCCATACTCCCAGAAGCAACGCAACTGGTATGTACAAGACGCCTTAATCCACTTGACCATCACGACCGGACATAATGAGGTGATAGCCGAGGCTATTTGAACCACCCCACCGCCGGCACTCGGATAGTAATCTTGGGCATAGCATTTTACCAAATCACCTCATTCTTTGGGGCACACGTGAGGAACACAAATGCGAACAAGCCTGAATGGTCCCCAGGACAATATGCAACTGAAAACTCACACCCCAGAAGTGACTCGAACCCATACTCCCAGAAGCAACGCAACTGGTATGTACAAGACGCCTTAATCCACTTGACCATCACGACCGGACATAATGAGGTGATAGCCGAGGCTATTTGAACCACCCCACCGCCGGCACTCGGATAGTAATCTTGGGCATAGCATTTTACCAAATCACCTCATTCTTTGGGGCACACGTGAGGAACACAAATGCGAACAAGCCTGAATGGTCCCCAGGACAATATGCAACTGAAAACTCACACCCCAGAAGTGACTCGAACCCATACTCCCAGAAGCAACGCAACTGGTATGTACAAGACGCCTTAATCCACTTGACCATCACGACCGGACATAATGAGGTGATAGCCGAGGCTATTTGAACCACCCCACCACCGGCACTCGGATAGTAATCTTGGGCATAGCATTTTACCAAATCACCTCATTCTTTGGGGCACACGTGAGGAACACAAATGCGAACAAGCCTGAATGGTCCCCAGGACAATATGCAACTGAAAACTCACACCCCAGAAGTGACTCGAACCCATACTCCCAGAAGCAACGCAACTGGTATGTACAAGACGCCTTAATCCACTTGACCAACACGACCGGACATAATGAGGTGATAGCCGAGGATATTTGAAACACCCCACCGCCGGCACTCGGATAGTAATCTTGGGCATAGCATTTTACCAAATCACCTCATTCTTTGGGGCACACGTGAGGAACACAAATGCGAACAAGCCTGAATGGTCCCCAGGACAATATGCAACTGAAAACTCACACCCCAGAAATGACTCGAACCCATACTCCCAGAAGCAACGCAACTGGTATGTACAAGACGCCTTAATCCACTTGACCATCACGTTACATAGAGGAAATTTAGTTAGGTTCCCCCGACGGAAAATATTGGCCCCTAAACCTCGTACCATAATTGCCTGTGACCTAGGGGACTTTTGTAGTTTACAAAAATACAATAATGGTGTTAAATATATTTTAATTTGTGTCGATGTTTATTCCCCCCTAATGCAGACTCAAACTTTAAAAACAAAAAATTCGAGTGATGTGTTAGTTGCTCTGAAGAAGATATTAGAGGAAACGCCTCAGTTTCTCGGTGTAAGGCTGATATTCACTGACCGAGGTAGAGAATTTTACAAGTCAGTTCAAAATTATTTTAATAAGAAAAATATTAAATTATATAGTGTATTTTCGGAAATGAAATCTAGCATAGTGGAGCGGGCCATCAAAACTTTAAAACATAAACTGTATCATTATATGACTCAAGCTAATTCATTAAAATACATCCACATCCTCCCTAAAGTTGTGGACGTGTACAACCACACATTCTACAGGACAATAAAAAATACTCCTCATGCCATTCATAAGTTGCAAAATATTGAAGATATACGAAGACAGTTTAAGGTCATGTATTTAAACAATGACTCCTCCATAACCGCCATCAGTCCATGGCTGCACCTTGGACAGCATGTGCGATTGGCAAAGCGCAGGAATATATTTCACAAAGGCTTTTGGCACCAAAATACAGAAGAAATATTTGTAGTGTCACATATTGACAGAACACATCCAATCCCGACATATAAAATCAAAGATTTAAACAACGAGCTGGTCAATGGCATGTTTTATGAGCAAGAATTGATCCCAAAATCCCTTCCAGACTATTTTCCTGTAACGGTATTACAGGCTAGGAAAACATCGAAAGGACACAGAATATTTCGTCAAGTGGAGAGGGTACCCAGATTCTGCCAATAGCTGGATTAAAGCTCAAGACATCGTCAAATTTAACAAAAAATGACAGTTCAAGAGGACTCTCTCGTAGAGAAACATCATCAGTTGTTATTTTTATTAAACAATTTATCACCCAAGAAGCGGAATAAACTAATCAAGGCTTTAAAACGGCAGGAAATTGAATCAATTTGTGAAATTTTTGCCAATTTTCTGAAACGAAACATCCCATTTCAACCTCAGATAATTAATGGCTTACAGAGATATCAGAATGACATTCGTTCTGAAGCACGTAAGAAAACTCCTTTGTACAAAAAGAAGCTCATCCTGACCACCAGACGTGGTGGGGCGATATTGGCAGCTCTGCTACCTCTGGCTGTATCGTTAATTTCCTCCCTAATAAGGTAATTACGTAAATAAGTAACGAGAGAAAAAAAATGGTGAAAGAATATTGCCTGGTACCACAATTCATAGCCGAAAAATATTTATTTAATAAAAACAAGAACTCACCATCACCTCCTAATGCGGTGGGTCTGCCCTCCCCCGGCGGTGATGGTAGTGAAAGTATGTCCTTCTCTTTAAAAAACGATTTTAACTCAAGTAATAATGTTGGTGGTGCCTGTAACCTACCCACCTGTGACTCTGGTAGGGGTGATGGGGGAGTGGGGGAAGAGGACACTCCATCCTCTCACCTGACAACAACGGGCTGTGGGCGGTGTTGCCACAGTAGTCCCTCCAGACAAGCGGGGCTGGTCACACATCCATTAAATGACATTGGGGCCCCCGCCGACCGTCGCCCTTTAAAAAAAAAACAACGCGGCCCGCCCGGCGCGACCATCGCCTTTAAAAAAAAAAAAATAATAAAAAAAAGGGGACATTCCATCCTTCCACCCGAAATGCAACTAATTGTTGCTGGGCACACTCCTCATAAAGCCACCATCACGCCCCAAAATCCAAGTCTGAACAACTTAATAAATGTGAATTTTAAAATTGAGGAAATTCCACATGTCAAAGCATTATTGAACATGTTTGGGCAAAACAGCCAACAGGTGATGTGGGATAGTCGCGGAAATTTATTAAAGCCTGTACAAAATTTAAATATTTTAGATATAATTAAAACTCTAGCCTTTACTAAGGGACAATTTAGGGCAACTGACAAGGAGGATGTAAGGGTTTTACTGAGGATGGCTGGCATAGACCCAACCCTCATACGTAATTATCGCGCCAGATCACAGTTAAAAGGGGGGAGGGGCATCCATAGGAGACCCCATTGGGAGCCGTATTGAAGACCTATATGAAGGTCATCTTAAAGACCACCATATTCATTTGCATATTGTGACGGTGTTCCCCCCCTTATATTTCTCCCACGCCTGCAGTAAGAGTCATGTCTACTTTTCCCAAGCGTTCTCTACGTTGCAGGCTACAATTTGATATATGGGAGAGAGTGAAGTGTTCTCGGAGAGCCGAGAAATTTGTGAAATAGTAATATTTTGGCCTGTGGTATAGGCCCTTTAGGGAGCCAAGATGTCGCTTGCCTCCCTGATTTCCCGCCAAAACCGTGTGACGTCAGTGGCACCGGATTGGTCACCGACAGCAATGTGGCACCGGGAGCCAATGAAAACCTCCCGTGGCGAAAGTGACGTCACGAAGGAAGGGGGTCCGGCCAGCGCGCCGAGCTGGCGCCTGCAGTCAGACACGACACGTCAAAGAGGTCGGACGTGCGACGATTGGTCCGTTCAGTTTGACAGTTGTTTCCCGCTCCCGTGGATTTACGCGTCACCTGAAGTCTGCCAGTACTCTGAGAGGTCTTCCCTAGTTCATGTGTTGAACCAGAGAGGGAATTGACGGTTATTTGAGCAACAAGTGCTCCAGTCAGGTACTGTGCAAGAAGCAGTGAAGCCGTGCAGTGACGTATGTGACGTCTGTGGCAGTTCACCAGTTCGTGACGGCGTAGTGGCTGACAGAGCCACTGGGTAGCTGAGGAAGGAGAGGACTATTTGGGGAATCCGGACGACTGTAGCTGAGACGTAGGCGGCAGCCGTTGATGGGAGAAGACGACGGCCAGGAGACCGACTCCAACCCTTCAAGAAGTCAAGAAGGAGGACGGACCTGCAGTGAAGAGGGCACGGAGACGACGCGCTAAACGGTGGGACGACGAGAGGCTCTGGTAGGACACGACGACGTGTCGTGTGGGGGCGTTCCCGACACGAGGACCAGGAGCTACATCTCGACTCTCATCGGAGGATAGGTTGAAGTAGGTGTTTCTAGTTCCCTCCCCATTTCCCTTTAGTTAGCTATGTTATTCGGCTATATTATCTAGCCTGAGGATTTTATATGTCGTGAGCAAGTCTCACCAATGTCACAGTGAGGCACCAGTTTGCCGTGTAGTACTGTCAAGAGTACTTATAATACTTATGTTGATTATTGGTGTATACAGGCACCAGGAACAAGTGATAAATTTAGTGTTGTGTGTATCTTTCTAGAGATTTTGATGTGAACATAATAGTGATAAATTATATATAATATTATGCCAGTATTTGGAGGTTCGGCTACGTGCCCAGAGACTATTTATTTTCCATGTATTGATGTTTGATTGGTATACACTATATATGTCTTATGTTCATGCAGTGACTAATCATTTGTGAGTACAGTGAATTATTGCGTTATCGCCCACGAGAGAAAGTACTGAAAACTCCAGTGTTAATATTTTATAATATGTCATTGAATGAAGGGCAGTGAAAACCATTACATTGAGTCATAGTAGCATTGATTGTAGAAAAGACTGTTTGAGCCTGAGTACAGTGTAACTAAGAAATACGTGCTATTTGTGCCAATATCGAGTGTGCGAGTTTCTAGTAATATTGGAGGATTTAAAGAAACAGCGCGCGTGAATCCAGAAAACAAGCAATAATCTTTCACGCGGGGGCCAGGCGATCAGCTGTTCTTGACACTTGATGAGGAGGGGAGGTGTTGCCACTTAGTGAGTGCATACTATTCGTAGGAACTACCGGCCGCTGCCAGGATCAGTTGATTTATTTATTATTGTTTGGCCTTGTGACATCTTTCATACATTTTAAGTAAAATACAAAATTACCATTGTGTTTATATCATTCCCTCCATTGATCTTGTGGCTATATTATACTGAAAGCATAGAGTGATAAGAGCACATACCTGCCTGATTCCTGATCTTTTGAGTGTGACCTTGCCAAGGCTACCACTAATTCCACCAGTCCACTGAGGTGTTACTGGCCACCTAAAACACCAGTTGGCGACCTTGTGGTTAACCATAGAGCCCGATTGTTGGGGAGGGCACATGACAGTCTAGTGAACGAGTCGTGTTCCCACTCTTTCTTAATCAGGGGCCGTTGAGATTGACTGGGAGACTCTCCTGGCGTGCAGTGGCGCCGTGAGGATCGAGTGAAGACCCGCAGGGCTACGGTGAGTGACCTTGAGCATAACTATTGCTCACCCCAGAGTAAGAATAGAAGGTGAAACCCCAACAATATCCACCATGGAGCAAGCTTCTAGACCCACTCCTCCCCCAGCTACACCTGCAGAAGACAAATCTCCCTTATTAAAGAAGTTGGTTGCTACTCAGCAGTACTACAAGTATGTCGAACACAAATGTAGATTGATATATGCATTGTGGGATTGTTATGACCGTCTTGTGTTGAGTGCCCCTCCAGAACGGTTTTTTAAGTCATTTGGAGAAACGGTGAAACGCTATGAAGAATATTCATCCCAGGAAATCCAGACGGAGATATGGCAAATGGAAAAATTAACCTTCCAACATCGAGACCAGATTACAGCCTTCGAGACTGGACGGAGTGTGTATGGACTTTTAAGGTGAGGAAGGCGGCCTCTACCCCCACACCCCTATATTCCTCTCCCTCCAGGTGGGGACACAGGTGTATTTAAAGGCCCCCTCCGTCACTCCTGGTCACTATAGTTGTCGTCGACACGCTCCTCTCAACCGCCCCTCCGCCATGGCTTTATCATCCATTAAGTCAATAGACAACGACATCACCGACACCCACGCCTTTGGGGTTGGAGATGTAATAGTGTACGACCTCCCAGCCGCCGTTGTGCGTCCCTATGGGCTGGCAAGTGTAAAATGGAAATGTTACAACTATGCCCGTGTGGAACGTGAAGGACTGACTAATGTCAACAGGGCCACAATACGTTACCGGTCTACCCCAGGGGACATTGAAGTGAAGATAGCTCCCCTGCCCTCCGACGGACAAGACATTGTCGAAGAGCCAGTGTTATTCTTCCGCCCCACCATATTGGGGCTAATTTCTGCTTTCGGTGCAGGAGCACCCCTTCGAGTCCAACCCTATAGCTCAGGAGCAAGTGCAGTCTTCCGCCGACATCCACTACATCACCAATGTCACCCTGGATACTGCCAAAAACAGATTGTTTTGGCTCAAAACCGCCCTAACAAAGGTTGGCAATCTTATGGTAAGAACCCCAACCATGTTTCGGTTGGTGGTACCCCATGGACTGGGGGCCTCCCGTGGTGGCATGGACAACTGGCACAAGGACGTCGGACCCATGCTCATTTCTCTCAATGGAGAGTTAGCCAAGCATAACAAGGAGCTGGTAATCCTCAAACGTCCCTCTACTGTTACCCCATCAATGGTACCCCTCCCGAATGATGATCCCAGAGGAGAGGGTGATAGTAAAACTATCACCCTAGATGCAGTGGTGGGGGAGGGTGCCACCACCCCAGGAAGCTCTTCTCGTTCTACACCACCAGCACCACCAGCACCACCAGCTACCCCCAGGAAGAAGAGACACCTACAAGAGTACTCATCCACCTCCAGCGCCGCTCCACCCCCACCCTCAACATCTGCTACAGCCAAACGACGGATCGAAACCACTATTGACTTCGACCCCCACTCAAAACATCGTATTGACACCATCCTCGATGGAGAGTCACAGGAAATATTCCTGTTATCCTCCTCACCGAAAAAACAACGAAAGCTGTAACCATCCCCCCACAAAGAAGAGGTGGCAGCAGCACCACCACCGTCAGTAACAGCAGCAGCAGCGACGACAGCAGCAGTACTACCATCTACAGCAGTTTCGGTGGTGGTAGCAGCAGCAGCACCACCAACGACAGTGGCAGTGGTGTCAGCGGTACCAACAGCTCCAGTGGCGGCAGCGGCAGCAGTACCACCAACTACAGCGGCTGCAGCAGCAGCAGCAGCAGCAGCAGCAGTACTATCAACGCTGGCAAGCGGTGTCAGCGGTAACCACAGCTCCAGTAGCGGAGGCGGTAACGGCAGCAGTACCACCAACTACAGCGGTTCCAGCGGTGGCAGCGGCAGCAACAGTACCATCATCGCTGGCAGCGGTGTCAGCGGTAACCACAGCTCCAGCAGCGGTGGCGGTAGCGGCAGCAGTACCACCAACTACAACGGCTCCAGCGGTGGCAGCAGCAGCAGCAGTACCATCAACGGTGGCAGCGGTGTCAGTGGTACCAACAGCTCCAGCAGCGGCGGCAGCGGCAGCAGCGGGCGACAGCAGCACCAACAGCTGCTGCTCTTTATATGTAATTTGTTATGGGGAATAATCCCCCTGTTGTAGTTCTTTTAAAAAGTAATATTTCCTTAGTAGATTAATAAAATAAAATATAAGTAATGATGTTTTATTCCCACCCCAGTCAGTACATAACTGAACAATGGACGAGGAACACTACATATACCTTACTAGCCTCGACCAAGAAGATATATATACAACAACACAAGTTCAGCATTTACAAACACCATCCCCACTCTACATTTAAACCCTTCCACTAAACATGAAGTGGCCTTAGTCAACATACTCCTACCCAGACGAATTAACGCTATCATCAAGGATGAGGGTGAGTCTGGCATAGACGTCTATGCTACTTTTAAACGAGGAACTCTTTCTAAAAGCCCAGAACATCTCATTTACACCTTCCTCCCCAAAACCAACATATTATCCAGAAACATCACATTCATCGCGGGTGAGCTTAGCCGACAAATAATCACGGACATGAAACTTAGATTCTGCAGTGATTTCAAAATATACTTCTCAGAAAGAGAACCAATCCTCACCTATGATCAATCCTTAGAGCGAGTATTACTAGCCTCCACTCTTAACAATGAAGGTAAAGGTTTGTTATATTCTCTTAGCCTTCAATTTAAACACAGAATAGCTAATGTATTTGGTTTTGACAGCAGTCGCAAATACACCATTTATCAGGCAAAAACAGATGACATTACAACAGCCTCCAAGGTCGTGGCCTCATTCCCCCCAGACAATGACGGAGGTTGTGACTATTTACTCATTTATAGTGACGTCATCGAGCCGGATCGATACGGGGGGGCAAATTGTAAATATCTTAGATGCAATCAATTATCATGACTCATATTCTAGAGGAGCTCATCCCCTAGTGTACAAGACATTAAATACTAACACGTTGGAGAAAGTAAGTATTAAAATAACAGATCAGTTTGGACGAATGGTTAGTTTTGAAGATGGGAGGTCGGTTATGGCGGTCTTACACCTCCGCCCTAAGGTATAACAATATAATCTATATAAATATAAATATATATATATATATATATATATATATATATATATATATATATATATATATATATATATATATATATATATATATATATATATATATATATATATATATATATATATATATATATATTAGTATATTTTGGTAGCAGTCTTTCCTGTAGACATATATTATTAAATATGACCGAAAAAGTAAGATTAATAATTCTAACACGAATTTTCTCAATCTTTCGTACATTACGCTTCACTGTTGGAGGTAAATAAAAAATCACTTCTCCAAAATTCATTTTTATTTCTAGTCTGACGCGACACGGGCGCGTTTCGTAAAACTTATTACATTTTCAAAGACTTCACAAATACACAACTGATTAGAACTTGCGTTTCTCTGATTTTATATCTACATTTGAGTGAGGTGGGAAGGGTGATGTGGCATTAACACAAGACAGAACAATAGGGGATATTAATAGGGTATTAAAAGTATCAACACAAGACAGAACAGAAACAATGGGTATTGAATAGAAGTGTTTGTAGAAAGCCTATTGGTCCATATTTCTTGATGCTTCTATATTGGAGCGGAGTCTTGAGGTGGGTAGAATATAGTTGTGCAATAATTGGCTGTTGATTGCTGGTGTTGACTTCTTGATGTGTAGTGCCTCGCAAACATCAAGCCGCCTGCTATCGCTGTATCTATCGATGATTTCTGTGTTGTTTACTAGGATTTCTCTGGCGATGGTTTGGTTATGGGAAGAGATTATATGTTCCTTAATGGAGCCCTGTTGCTTATGCATCGTTAAACGCCTAGAAAGAGATGTTGTTGTCTTACCTATATACTGTTTTTTTTTGGAGCTTACAGTCCCCAAGTGGGCATTTGAAGGCATAGACGACGTTAGTCTCTTTTAAAGCGTTCTGTTTTGTGTCTGGAGAGTTTCTCATGAGTAGGCTGGCCGTTTTTCTGGTTTTATAGTAAATCGTCAACTCAGAGGATACAACTGACGATTTACTATAAAACCAGAAAAACGGCCAGCCTACTCATGAGAAACTCTCCAGACACAAAACAGAACGCTTTAAAAGAGACTAACGTCGTCTATGCCTTCAAATGCCCACTTGGGGACTGTAAGCTCCAAAAAAAACAGTATATAGGCAAGACAACAACATCTCTTTCTAGGCGTTTAACGATGCATAAGCAACAGGGCTCCATTAAGGAACATATAATCTCTTCCCATAACCAAACCATCGCCAGAGAAATCCTAGTAAACAACACAGAAATCATCGATAGATACAGCGATAGCAGGCGGCTTGACGTTTGCGAGGCACTACACATCAAGAAGTCAACACCAGCAATCAACAGCCAATTATTGCACAACTATATTCTACCCACCTCAAGACTCCGCTCCAATATAGAAGCATCAAGAAATATGGACCAATAGGCTTTCTACAAACACTTCTATTCAATACCCATTGTTTCTGTTCTGTCTTGTGTTGATACTTTTAATACCCTATTAATATCCCCTATTGTTCTGTTTTGTGTTAATGCCACATCACCCTTCCCACCTCACTCAAATGTAGATATAAAATCAGAGAAACGCAAGTTCTAATCAGTTGTGTATTTGTGAAGTCTTTGAAAATGTAATAAGTTTTACGAAACGCGCCCGTGTCGCGTCAGACTAGAAATAAAAATGAATTTTGGAGAAGTGATTTTTGATTTACCTCCAACAGTGAAGCGTAATGTACGAAAGATTGAGAAAATTCGTGTTAGAATTATTAATCTTACTTTTTCGGTCATATTTAATAATATATGTCTACAGGAAAGACTGCTACCAAAATATACTAATATATATATATATATATATATATATATATATATATATATATATATATATATATTTATATATATATATATATATATATATATATATATATATATATATATATATATATATATATATATATATATATATAAATATATATATATATATATATATATATATATATATATATATATATATATATATATATATATATATATATATATATATATATATATATATATATATATATATATATATATATATATATATATATTAGTATATTTTGGTAGCAGTCTTTCCTGTAGACATATATTATTAAATATGACCGAAAAAGTAAGATTAATAATTCTAACACGAATTTTCTCAATCTTTCGTACATTTCTTTTCACTGTTGGAGGTAAATCAAAAATCAATTCTCCAAAATTCATTTTTATTTCTAGTCTGACGCGACACGAGCGCATTTCGTAAAACTTATTACATTTTCAAAGACTTTAGTTTACAAATACACAACTGAATAGAACTTATGCATCTCCGGTTTTATATCTACATTTGAGTGAGGTGGATGGGGTGAGGTGGCATTAATAGGGTATTAATTTCATCAACACAAGACAGAACAAGAGGTGGCATTAATAGGGTATTAATTTCATCAACACAAGACAGAACACGAAACAATGGGTATTGAATAGAAGTGTTTGTAGAAAGCCTATTGGTCCATATTTCTTGATGCTTCTATATTGGAGCGGAGTCTTGAGGTGGGTAGAATATAGTTGTGCAATAATTGGCTGTTGATTGCTGGTGTTGACTTCTTGATGTGTAGTGCCTCGCAAACGTCAAGCCGCCTGCTATCGCTGTATCTATCGATGATTTCTGTGTTGTTTACTAGGATTTCTCTGGCGATGGTTTGGTTGTGGGAAGAGATTATATGTTCCTTAATGGAGCCCTGTTGCTTATGCATCGTTAAACGCCCAGAAAGAGATGTTGTTGTCTTGCCTATATACTGGGTTTTTTGGAGCTTACAGTCCCCAAGCGGGCATTTGAAGGCATAGACGACGTTAGTCTCTTTTAAAGCGTTCTGTTTTGTGTCTGGAGAGTTTCTCATGAGTAGGCTGGCCGTTTTTCTGGTTTTATAGTAAATCGTCAGTTGTATCCTCTGATTTTTATCTGTAGGGATAACGTTTCTATTAACAATATCTTTCAGGACTCTTTCCTCCGTTTTATGAGCTGTGGAAAAGAAGTTCCTGTAAAATAGTCTAATAGGGGGTATAGGTGTTGTGTTAGTTGTCTCTTCAGAGGTTGCATGGCTTTTCACTTTCCTTCTTATGATGTCTTCGACGAAACCATTGGAGAAGCCGTTATTGACTAGGACCTGCCTTACCCTACAGAGTTCTTCGTCGACTTGCTTCCATTCTGAGCTGTGGCTGAGAGCACGGTCGACATATGCGTTAACAACACTCCTCTTGTACCTGTCGGGGCAGTCGCTGTTGGCATTTAGGCACATTCCTATGTTTGTTTCCCTAGTGTAGACTGCAGTGTGGAAACCTCCGCCCTTTTCCATGACTGTTACATCTAGAAAGGGCAGCTTCCCATCCTTTTCCATCTCGTAAGTGAAATGCAGCACGGAACTCTGCTCAAATGCCTCCTTCAGCTCCTGCAGATGTCTGACATCAGGTACCTGTGTAAAAATGTCGTCAACATACCTGCAGTATATGGCCAGTTTCAAGTTCATGTCGACTAAGACTTTTTTGCTCGATGGTACCCATATAGAAGTTTGCAAACAGGACACCTAGGGGAGAACCCATGGCGACCCCATCTACTTGCTTATACATGTGCCCATCCGGGCTCAAGAAGGGTGCCTCTTTAGTACAAGCTTGGAGTAATTTCCTCAGAATATTTTCTGGTATGTCAAGAGGAGTACAGGCTGGATCACGATACACTCTGTCGGCTATCATTCCGATTGTCTCGTCCACAGGTACGTTGGTAAACAGCGATTCTACGTCCAACGAGGCTCTTATCCCTGTGGCCCGTGTGCCCCGCAGTAATTCAACAAATTCCTTTGGAGACTTCAGGCTGAAGGCGCAAGGAACATAAGGAGTCAGCAGGCCATTGAGTCGCTTCGCCAGTCTGTACGTGGGTGTGGGTATCTGGCTAATGATTGGCCGAAGTGGGTTTCCAGGCTTGTGTGTCTTGACATTTCCATACGCATATCCAGGTTTATATTCCCCAATGATCTTTGGCAGGTGGAGTCCGGATTTCTTGGCGTTCACAGTTTCGATCAGTTTGTTGACCTTTGCTTTTAATTCGGCTGTAGTGTACTTCGTTACCCTTTGGAACTTAGTTTGGTCAGAGAGGGCATAAACTGTCATGTTATGTCCAGACCGAGTGAGATGGCCCGGAAAGTAGAGTTGGAAATTCTGTTGGACGACATATTCGACCTCGAGACACAAAAGAAGGTCACTACCAAAGATACCTTACAAGCAGAACTTATTGCAGAAGGAGGAAAGAAACGAGGCAACTACAGAAGCACCATACTGTCCCCCGAGCTCAAAGCGGCAGCTAAAAGCCTTCGTGAGAACAAGGAGATAGTTGTCAGGAGAGGTGACAAGTCGCCAATATATGTCATTCTTAAAAAAGACGAATATCTGGCGAAAATGAACATCATACTCTCTGACCAAACTAAGTTCCAAAGGGTAACGAAGGACACTACAGCCGAATTAAAAGCAAAGGTCAACAAACTGATCGAAACTGTGAACGCCAAGAAATCCGGACTCCACCTGCCAAAGATCATTGGGGAATATAAACCTGGATATGCGTATGGAAATGTCAAGACGCACAAGCCTGGAAACCCACTTCGGCCAATCATTAGCCAGATACCCACACCCACGTACAGACTGGCGAAGCGACTCAACGGCCTTCTGACTCCTTATGTTCCTTGCGCCTTCAGCCTGAAGTCTCCAAAGGAATTTGTTGACTTACTGCGGGGCACACGGGCCACAGGGATAAGAGCCTCGTTGGACGTAGAATCGCTGTTTACCAACGTACCTGTGGACGAGACAATCGGAATGATAGCCGACAGAGTGTATCGTGATCCAGCCTGTACTCCTCTTGACATACCAGAAAATATTCTGAGGAAATTACTCCAAGCTTGTACTAAAGAGGCACCCTTCTTGAGCCCGGATGGGCACATGTATAAGCAAGTAGATGGGGTCGCCATGGGTTCTCCCCTAGGTGTCCTGTTTGCAAACTTCTATATGGGTACCATCGAGCAAAAAGTCTTAGTCGACATGAACTTGAAACCGGCCATATACTGCAGGTATGTTGACGACATTTTTACACAGGTACCTGATGTCAGACATCTGCAGGAGCTGAAGGAGGCATTTGAGCAGAGTTCCGTGCTGCATGCCACTTACGAGATGGAAAAGGATGGGAAGCTGCCCTTTCTAGATGTAACAGTCATGGAAAAGGGCGGAGGTTTCCACACTAAGGAAACAAACATAGGAATGTGCCTAAATGCCAACAGCGACTGCCCCGACAGGTACAAGAGGAGTGTTGTTAACGCATATGTCGACCGTGCTCTCAGCCACAGCTCAGAATGGAAGCAAGTCGATGAAGAACTCTGTAGGGTAAGGCAGGTCCTAGTCAATAACGGCTTCTCCAATGGTTTCGTCGAAGACATCATAAGAAGGAAAGTGAAAAGCCATGCAACCTCTGAAGAGACAATTAACACAACACCTATACCCCCTATTAGACTATTTTACAGGAACTTCTTTTCCACAGCTCATAAAACGGAGGAAAGGGTCCTGAAAGATATTGTTAATAGAAACGTTATCCCTACAGATAAAAATCAGAGGATACAACTGACGATTTACTATAAAACCAGAAAAACGGCCAGCCTACTCATGAGAAACTCTCCAGACACAAAACAGAACGCTTTAAAAGAGACTAACGTCGTCTATGCCTTCAAATGCCCGCTTGGGGACTGTAAGCTCCAAAAAACCCAGTATATAGGCAAGACAACAACATCTCTTTCTAGGCGTTTAACGATGCATAAGCAACAGGGCTCCATTAAGGAACATATAATCTCTTCCCACAACCAAACCATCGCCAGAGAAATCCTAGTAAACAACACAGAAATCATCGATAGATACAGCGATAGCAGGCGGCTTGACGTTTGCGAGGCACTACACATCAAGAAGTCAACACCAGCAATCAACAGCCAATTATTGCACAACTATATTCTACCCACCTCAAGACTCCGCTCCAATATAGAAGCATCAAGAAATATGGACCAATAGGCTTTCTATAAACACTTCTATTCAATACCCATTGTTTGTGTTCTGTCTTGTGTTGATACTTTTAATACCCTATTAATATCCCCTCTTGTTCTGTCTTGTGTTAATGCCACATCACCCCTCCCACCTCACTCAAATGTAGATATAAACTCGGAGATACGTAAGTTCTATTCAGTTGTGTATTTGTGAACTAAAGTCTTTGAAAATGTGACAAGTTTTACGAAATGCGCCCGTGTCGCGTCAGACTAGAAATAAAAATGAATTTTGGAGAATGAATTTTTGATTTACCTCCAACAGTGAAGCGTAATGTACGAAAGATTGAGAAAATTCGTGTTAGAATTATTAATCTTACTTTTTCGGTCATATTTAATAATATATATATATATATATATATATATATATATATATATATATATATATGTCGTACCAGTAGCCAGAACGCACTTCTCAGCCTACTATGCAATGCCCGATTTGCCTAATAAGCCAAGTTTTCATGAATTATTATATTTTCTCTAATTTTTTTCTTATGAAATGATAAAGCTACCCATTTCATTATGTACGAGGTCAATTTTTTTTTATTGGAGTTAAAATTAACGTAGATATATGACCGAACCTAACCAACCCTACCTAACCTAATCTAACCTATCTTTATAGGTTAGGTTCGGTTAGGTAGCCGAAAAAGTTAGGTTAGGTTAGGTTAGGTAGGTTAGGTAGGCGAAAAACAATTAATTCATGAAAACTTGGCTTATTAGGCAAATCGGGCCCTGAATAGTAGGCCGAAAAGTGCGTTACGGCTACTAGGTACGACATATATATATATATATATATATATATATATATATATATATATATATATATATATATATATATATATATATATATATATATATATATATATATATATATATATATATATATATGAATAAAAACTCACACCCCAGAAGTGACTCGAACCCATACTCCCAGAAGCAACGCAACTGGTAACTACAGGGCGCCTTAATCCACTTGACCATCACGGATGGTCATTCATTCATTTGCATATAGTCCTGGAGACCATTCAGGCTTGTTCGCATATATATATATATATATATATATATATATATATATATATATATATATATATATATATATATATATATATATATATATGTATATATATATATATATATATAAATATATATATATATATATATATAGGGAGAGGGAGAGGCCTAGGGGACGGACGTGTGGCGGAGGAGCTGCTGCCTTCTCAGCCATTACCCTGAGACATCTAGGCTGAGAAGTGCGTTCTGGCTACTAGTTACGGCATATATATATATATACATATATATATATATATATATATATATATATATATATATATATATATATATATATATATATATAGATATATACATATATAGATAGATATATAGATAGATAGATAGTCAGTGTCAGACCACGGAGGAAAATTGAAACAAGAATTTTTCCGATGCAGGAACCACACACAGGCCCAAACATGGATAATCATTGCATAAAAATAGTAAATATTTACAATGAATTAGTGAGACAAATGTGTTCCAATGATCCTACTTAAATCGCCCTTTAATTGATCTATTAAAAATGGATCTAAGTTATATAAACCGCTGCTAATGTTCAATTTACTTTCTTCTGTGATCTGTATCAAAGCAGATCCAATTATGTTTCTGTTATAGGTACTTTTACAATTCATTATTGAAGAAGCCATCTCCCAATCTATGTTTGGGCCTGTGTGTGGTTGCTGCATCGGATGGGCCAATAGGCCCTCTGCAGTGTCCACGTATTGTACCTCGCCTCACTCCACCATTCTCTCCTGCCTATTTATGTCCAGTTCTCGACCTGTAAATCCACTCCTTCTGAAGATGTCCTAATGTCCGAAGATGTTTTCATATCCTAACAGCAAGTGTTTCTGTCAAATTCCTTAAGGAAATATCTGAGTTCCCCATTATGACCTCTCCACAAATCAGGTTTTTCAACTGCTTCAAGCTCATTTTCTTCCAGATTATAATGCATTGCATACTTTAGTCCCAAAAAGACATGGTCACTTTTACCCAAGGGAGGGAGGTACTAAATGATAAATCTCTCCTCTTTCCTGGTAAATATAATATCCAGCATGGAGGGAACATCCCCTTCCCTCATATATATATATATATATATATATATATATATATATATATATATATATATATATATATATATATATATATATATATATATATATATATATATATATATATATATATATATATATACATATATATATATATATATATATATATATATATATATATATATATATATATATATATATATATATATATATATATAAGTTTGTGTGTGTGTAATTTATATAAACAAATAAATATTAATTAATTTTGTTAATATCTTTTCAGGGAAAACTTGCAAGTACGATTCGTATACAAGAGGGGCAACAAGAGGCAGAGGATGTCTACTAAGAAAATTCACAATTAAGTGTTTATCCTCACACTCTTGATATATGGTCTTCTCTGGTCTCTTTATTTTCTCTCCTCACAAATGTCCCTTTTTTTTAATTTCTTTTACATTTCTCTCCTGTTTTTCTTGTCTCTTTTTATCTCTCCTTTCCTCCTCTCATCTAACACCTCTCGTTTTCTGTCTCTTCTAGCTTCTCTCTTCCTTTACTTTTTACATTTGTGGAATTCACTTGCGTCGTTTTTATCTTGTATCTTTTTCTTATCTTGTCTTTCTCTTCCCCTTCTCTTCAATGTTCTCTCATTTCTCTCTCCCCTCTCTGTTGTTTCTATTCTGTCTTCTCTCCCCTTGCCTTAATTTTGTTCTGTCTCCTCTCTTCTTGCATGGTGCTAACATTTGAATAAATGATTTACAATTTGTATTTTTAGTCATAGAAAAACTATAGTGTTGTGTTATATAGTATATAGTGTATACTCAGGAAATTTTACTTGTTTTAGTTTTAAGTAACAATAACTGCTTGTGACGTCAGACTGATCTCGGCATGCCATGAATCACAGCCTGCTTGATCATGAATTGTTTGAAGGTGCTTAATTGTCAAGTTCTCTTGAATAATATATATTTTTTCTCTCTTTTTTCTTTCTATCTTTCTTTTTCTTTCTCTTTCTTTCTCTTTTTCTTTTTCTTTCTTTCTCTTTCTTTCTCTTGTTTTCTTTCTCTTTCTTTTTCTCTTTCTTTCTCTGAAAGAAAGAAATCTTCTCTTTCTCTTTCTACATGAATATTATACTTGACTGTGTTTACATTCACTTGTAGATTTTTATTTTTAGTTAATTAGTCCTAAACTTTTGATTTATAGATTTTTATTTTTAGTCATAGAAAAACTATAATGTTATATGTATACTCGGGAAATTTTACTTGTTTTAGTTTTAAGTAACAATAACTGCTTGTAACGTCAGACTGATCTCAGCATGACATGAATCACAGGCTGCTTGATCACAAAATCTATTGTGTTCACATATTGCATATATAAATTTTTATAGATTTTTAGATTTTTACTTTTATATTCTGTTATAGATATAGTCTATATTTCGAGCTATTACATATATTTTATTGTATTACTCAATCTTAAATAAATATAATATTTTAATTATCTTTTTGTACCCTATTTATTTGTAATTTACACGTACATATATAGGATGTCCATTTCTTTCTCAGATATGTCTTCTTTCTTTCTCTCCCTTTCTATTTCAGATATAATTTAAAAAATTATTATACCCTGATTTACCTTAAACGTTTTTTTTGTAGGTAATTAAAATATTATAAAAAGGTTTTTTTAAATGTTATTTATTTACGTTCTAAGGTCATATATAAAAATTCTCAAAAAACATTTTTAAAACGTAATTATAAACGTGCTGAAAACAATGAAATGTTGTTTTTAGAATGTTTTAAAAACGTGAAAATGTTTGCTGGGGTAGATGTCAGACGTGTGACAGGGTATGCTATATCCAGTTGAGGGACGATAATGTGCGCATTCATTCCAACAACGGAGTCAGGTGTTTGGGTTCTGAGCGCCCTCCCAGGGAGAAAACCAATCAACAGCCCACACCGCCCGTAAGGCAAAACACCTCCCAGACCTTCATTCCCACAGAAAATTTATTAGAAGCTATCAAAGCAACATCGGCCAGAACCTTGCAACACATCCCTAAAGCAGCCCGCCCCCATGCAGCAGCCAAATTATCTGCCCTCCTGAGAAAGGTCAACGACTCTCCTGGAACGACCCAAGCATGGCACAACCTCCTAATGTTTGGCAACATATGTCTAGCCACCCCTGCAAGGAGAGACAAAACCTTAGCTGCCTCAGTCATCAAAGCTATAAATGATTTTCCCAGGGAGGACAACCAGGTGCGCCTTCCCACTCGCGCGAGAAACACCCACGGCAGGAAGAGCAACAGTGGCATATCCGAGACATCAAAAATCAGAACATCAGTCACCAAGAAAATAGAAGAAGGAAACACTATTGGCGCAATACGAGTCATCACCAGTGAGGACTCAATTGCCGACAGAGATGCCGCAACAGCTCAAGCCCTAAGGGAGAAACACCCACCCAGGGCTCCGCGTGAGGACGACATTGTACAAGTGGGGGCTACCGGAGCAGAACCTCTCTGGGTGGCTGAATCTGTGGTCCATAAAGCAGCCATGTCCTTCCCTACAGGATCAGCAGGTGGGTTCACAGGACTAAAACCCAACCACCTCAAGCAAATGATCAACCCTGCACTGGGTGACATTGCAAAGAACCTCTTGGTGGAACTAACCAGATTCACCAACACATGTCTAGCTGGCAACATACCAGCGTCCATAAGATCTATCTTTTTTGGAGCATCTCTCTGTGCTCTAAAGAAAAAGGATGGAGGGATCAGGCCAATAGCTGTGGGCAATTCTCTCCGGCGTCTCGTCACAAAGGCAGCTGCAAGAACAGTTAGTGATGCAGCGGCTAACATGCTGAAGCCAAAACAGCTCGGGTTTGGCATTCCACAAGGGTGTGAGGCGGCAGCCCATTCAGCTCGAGCCTTCATCGCCAACATCACAGACGAAAAGGCCCTTATCAAGCTAGATTTCAAAAATGCCTTCAATTTGGTGCGGAGGGATGCTGTACTCCGTGCGGTTCATAGTCATTTCCCTTCCCTCTACCCTTTTGTACATTCATGCTACAGTATGGATCTTAAGCTACTTTTTGGCGAACATGAAATTGACTCGCGAGAAGGCGTCCAACAGGGTGACCCCCTTGCTCCTCTCCTTTTCTGCTTAGTCATCAAACAAGTCACAGACGTCCTGTCCAGCGAGCTTAACATCTGGTTCTTGGATGATGGTACCCTAGCTGGTTCCCAAGACTCCCTCCTGGAGGACATCAGAAAAATCCAGGAGCAAGGTGCAGTTTTAGGCCTCACCCTGAACTCTTCTAAATGTGAAATAATATGTTCCAACCAGGGCATCGTAGAGAGAATAGAGGGTCTTCTGCCAAATATCCATAAAACTAAACCTGAAGACAGCACACTCCTAGGAGCTCCCCTGGGGTTGAAAGCCATCGATGATGTCTTTGATAAGAAAATCGCCGACCTTAAGAGGATGGATGGGAGGATTGAGGATATTGATGCTCATGATGCACTCTACCTCATCACCAGATGTCTGTTCCTCCCCAGGTTAACCTACTTTCTAAGGTGTTCACCATCTTACAGTAGCCAAAAACTAAGGGAGTATGACCGGTTACTGAAATCAATGCTAGAAAAAGCCCTTAACCTCTCTCTCGATGACCTACAGTGGAAACAAGCCTCTCTTCCCGTAAGACTTGGGGGCCTCGGAGTTCGAACAGCAACGCAAATCGCTGTTCCAGCCTTCCTGTCCTCCTTATCAGCATCCGACGACCTTGTGAAGGAAATTCTACCTGCCCACTTACATCAGCTGGCAGGTGTACATGATCCCAATTTTACACGCTGTGCCACAGAGTGGGCCTCTCGTGCAGGCCAATCACCTCAACCACCATCCCCAAAAGCCCACAGGCAATCCAGCAGGGATGGCCCCATTGTAGACCAAGTTGCTGCAGAGTGCCTGGGTGCTGCAACAACACAACACGACATTGCTCGCCTCACAGCAGTAGCAGCACCACATGCAGGGGATTTCCTGTTAGCAACCCCAATGTCGGCAACTGGCACGCGTCTCACACCACACGCCCTCCGAATTGCTGTGGCCCTCCGCCTTGCTGCCACAATCCACACCAGATATAGGTGTATTTGCGGCGAGGTGGTGGCTGACAGGTACGGCCACCATGGCCTACTCTGCCAAAGCACAGGGGGATGGCACTCGAGGCACAATGAAGTTAACGACATCATCAAGAGGAGCCTCACCACAGCTGGATGCCCAGCTGAAAGAGAACCCCGTTACCTAACGCCCCGTAACTCTGATGCTCTTATTGGTCGCCCGGATGGTATCACAGTGAACCCCTGGAAGAATGGCAAGCAGTTGGTATGGGACTACACGTGCGTATCAACCCTGGCTAACGCCTACATTAACCTCAGTGTTGCACAACCAGGTGGCGCTGCCACCCACAGGGAAGCAGCCAAATCCCGCAAGTATAGAGAACTGGATCACCACTACAATTTTGTCCCCATTGCTTCTGAGACACTCGGCGCCTGGGGTAAAAGTGCTACCAGTTTTTTTGAAGGAACTGGGTTCTAGGCTCATTGAAGCAACAAGGGACCCAAGAGCTGCAAGCTTTCTTTTCCAGCCCCTCAGTGTGGCGATACAGAGGGGAAATGCGCACTGCATCCAGGGTTCCTGCGCGCCATCTGAGGAGCTGGAGGAACTCGACAACCTATGATAACCATCTTTGTAACCCATATGTAACTCCTTTTTTGTAACAAAGTTCAAATAAAGTAAATATATATGTGTACATACAAAAGAATGGGGGTGGTAGGAGAAGATAATATTAGTGTTCAGTGAGTAACCACAAGGTCTCCACTGAATACTTTTTATTTTCTTCTCCGAGGCTATGGGTCCCCACATTGGCACCAGAGGTGGTACCCTCACAAACTTTTTATATATATATATATATATATATATATATATATATATATATATATATATATATATATATATATATATATATATATATATATATATATATATATATATATATATATATATATATATATATTGTATATGTCTGATGTTGTGGCGCTGAGCATGGCATCAGCTCACTATTCTGGCAGGGGTGTTACACCCTGTGTTATATATATATATATATATATATATTAGTATATTTTGGTAGCAGTCTTTCCTGTAGACATATATTATTAAATATGACCGAAAAAGTAAGATTAATAATTCTAACACGAATTTTCTCAATCTTTCGTACAATACGCTTCACTGTTGGAGGTAAATCAAAAATCACTTCTCCAAAATTCATTTTTATTTCTAGTCTATTTCTAGACTAGAAATAAAAATGAATTTTGGAGAAGTGATTTTTGATTTACCTCCAACAGTGAAGCGTATTGTACGAAAGATTGAGAAAATTCGTGTTAGAATTATTAATCTTACTTTTTCGGTCATATTTAATAATATATATATATATATATATATATATATATATATATATATATATATATATATATATATATATATATATATATATATATATATATATATATATATATATATACATGTATATATATATATATATATATATATATATATATATATATATATATATATATATATATATATATATATATATATATATATATATATATATATATATATGTCGTACCTAGTAGCCAGAACTCACTTCTCAGCCTACTATTCAAGGCCCGATTTGCCTAATAAGCCAAGTTTTCCTGAATTAATGTATTTACTATAATTTTTTTCTTATGAAATGATAAAGCTACCCTTTTCACTATGTATGAGGTCAATTTTTTTTTATTGGAGTTAAAATTAACGTAGATATATGACCGAACCTAACCAACCCTACCTAACCTAACCTAACCTATATATATAGGTAAGGTTAGGTTAGGTAGCCAAAAAAAGCTAGGTTAGGTTAGGTTAGGTAGGTTAGGTAGACAAAAAAACATTAATTCATGAAAACTTGGCTTATTAGGCAAATCGGGCCTTGCATAGTAGGCTGAGAAGTGAGTTCTGGCTACTAGGTACGACATATATATATATACATATATATATATGTCGTACCTAGTAGCCAGAACGCAATTCTCAGCCTACTATGCAAGGCCCGATTTGCCTAATAAGCCAAGTTTTCCTGAATTAATATATTTTCTCAATTTTTTTCTTATAAAATGGTAAAGGTATCCATTTCATAATGTATGAGGTCAATTTTTTTTTATTGGAGGTAAAATTAACGTAGATATATGACAGAACCTAACCAACCCTACCTAACCTAACCTAACCTATCTTTATAGGTTAGGTTAGGTTAGGTAGCCGAAAAATTTAGGTTAGGTTAGGTTAGGTAGGTTAGGTAGTCAAAAAACAATTAATTCATGAAAACTTGGCTTATTAGGCAAATTGGGCCTTGCATATTAGGCTGAGAAGTGCGTTCTGGCTACTAGGTACGACATATATATATATATATATATATATATATATATATATATATATATATATATATATATATATATATATATATATATATATATATATATATATATATATATATATATATATATATATATATATATATATATATATATATATATATATATATATATATATATATATATATATATGTCGTACCTAGTAGCCAGAACGCACTTCTCAGCCTACTATGCAAGGCCGAGAAGTGCGTTCTGGCTACTAGGTACGACATATATATATATATATATATATATATATATATATATATATATATATATATATATATATATATATATATATATATATATATATATATTTAAATATTTAGCCTTGACTATATTTTCAGACCCAGAAAAATATGATAAACATAGCACATTCTTTGGGTGAATTTTCTCTGCGAACTTTGGGCGAACTGCATATATTAGTACAATATGTACGACGTGCTTTATTATGGCAAACTTCTAAAAAACTCAGAGGATAACAAAGCTTGAGACCAATAGAATCAATATTCTTAAACTCTTCATCTAAGAATTCTAGACTAAACCCAAAGAGCTCCTAAGATACATAGAGGAAAAACTTATTCTTCACATTGTGTCTATGCCCTGAGAAATAATGAACATAAGATAAATTATTCAAAGGTTTCCCCTAGACACTAAACTTGAGTAAAAAATCTTCCGTATGAATAAGTACATCTATGAATGGCAAACATTTATCAATTTCAATCTCCATAGTAAATTTTATAGAGGTGACTTGTTCATTAAGTTTAACAAGAAATTCGTCTGTGTTTACATCTGTAGGCCATGTACACAAAATTTCATCAACATATCTAAACCATAGAATGATTTCAACATAATTGAATCTGCTTTAAGCCGGTGTTCATGTATAGTAAGTTAAAGTATATGTGGGGTAATAGTTCAGCATGTTGAGAGCAGGAGCGATCCCCCCACATGACAACACATGCGTAGGAGACCGGGTATATTATGTTTTAAGGTTTGGTTAGGAAAGGCGTGAGAAGCGGAAAAGAAGTGGCATGCGAGGGCGTTAGTGGTAATGTGAAAGGAGGCAGGGAGGTGATGGGCCGGACGGGGTACCCAGCTGTCCGCCACCAGCAGCAAGACAGCCCCTCGCTTTCTCTCGTGTAAAAAAAAAAAAAACAGACATAAATAAAATATTACCATTGAATTCCTGACCTCGGTCAGACTATAACTTTAGGGGGCCCAAATACAATTACGAACCTATGCAAGAACGCATCTGCAACAGTATGATCATCCTTCTGAGATAATGAAATCAATGTAGTGAATCTGGGCAGATGATCCACTAATACCAACATGTAAAGATTGCCTGAATGACCATGGAGATCAATGAAATCGGCTCCCACTCGATCTAAAGGCTTCCGGTATTCTGTAGTGGGTTTGTACCTTAAGGATACCTTTTTTCCTGTGACAATTGGAGAATGTCTTTACAAATTTAATGATTTCCTTTAACGTACTTGGAAAATAAGACTTTACCTTCATATGAGTTTTATAAATACCTGGGTGACGTGCAATCTTAGAAGCGTGTGCCAGTTTCAACCCTGATGATCATAGTTCATCTGCTATAACTAGCTAGAACACTGCCCGAACTTTCTGGCTATATACATAATACTCCTTCCTATAATTCAAAGTCCAGTACTGGTAGTTTACGATTCTTGGAAGAATATTTCCCCCCTTTCAAATGCAAAATAATTTCTTTACACCTAGGTTCGTTCATCTGGAACACTCATCTTGTCACTAGAAATACCTTCAATATTGACATTTACATTAATAGCAGCAATGTTTTTGCTCAAGGTGTCTGGCACTATATGTGACGTTCTTGGTTTGTGAAGTACCTGGAGTGAGTGAGCAGACTGTTAATGGAACCAGCGTGGCATTCGGTTCTTTTCTTAAAAATGTGTGTTAGAGCCCTGTGATCAGTGTAGATGACAAAATGACGTTGGAATAGATATGGTTCAAAATATTCAACTGCCTCTACAACTAATAGTGCCTCCCTATCCATGGCAGAATAACTAACCTCTGGTCACCCTTGACCTTCCTATTGAAATAAGCCTTTGGATAGTGGAGATTTTCTTTATCATGTTGTATTGAACATCTGCCAATAGCTATGCATTTGGTGTCTGTGTACCTCCCACTCTTTATCAAAATCAGGTTAGGCCAATGCAGGGGTTGTAATGAGTTGACAATGAAATGTAATTTTAGCATAGGCAACATCATGCTCTGGTTTCTATTATAGATTGTGGGTTGGTGGTAGTGTCGTCGTTGATGATCCTTCTTTCTGGACAACCCAACCCACACCTCGATAGAGTGCTTATACTTCACAAGGAGATCACACTGGGCACTTCTGGCTCTTGGAGAGGGGCTCAACGTCACACGTTTAGGGGATGCGGCTCCAATACTTAGCCTCGTTGTCACGTGCACACACCCACTCGAGCCGCTGTGACTCCCCACACTCTCCCTATGTGATATGATCTCAATCCCCTTTGACTTATTAGTTTTCCGTCTTACCCTGTCCACAGCAGTGGTTCTTGGTTCGTTCTCTCTCTCTCTCTCTCTCTCTCTTTCTCTCTCTCTCTCTCTCTCTCTCTCTCTCTCTCTCTCTCTCTCTCTCTCTCTCTCTCTCTCTCTCTCTCTCTCTCTCTCTCTCTCTCTCTCACTCTCTCTCTCTCTCTCTTGCGCTCCTTCCTTCCTTCCTTTCTTCCTTTCTTCCTTTCCTTCCTTCCTTCTTTCTTTCTTTCTTTCTTTCTTTCTTTCTTTCTTTCAAGCCTCACTAGGACAAGAGCAAGCACCAGCAAATTTGAATACATTTACTGGACAAAGCACATACACAATACATAGACACATATAATAATAATGAATCCTACACTCTATACTATTTCAGTCAGGTTGCACTCCGACACCATCAGAACTCTATCATCCGCTTATCAAGTGGTATCCTATCTCCTGATTCACCATGATTCACCACCTAATATTACCAACCTCCTCAAGTAGTCAAGTCTTATAATACAATGTTGCACTTAAAGCAAGAGAATATATATATCTATAAACAAGTACAAGGAAAATCAGCGTATGAATGCAATAACATATATATATATATATATATATATATATATATATATATATATATATGTCGTACCTAGTAGCCAGAACGCACTTTTTGGCCTACTATGCAAGGCCTGATTTGCCTAATAAGCCAAGTTTTCATGAATTAATTGTTTTTCGACGACCTAACCTACCTAACCTAACCTAACCTAACTTTTTCGGCTACCTAACCTAACCTAACCTATAAAGATAGGTTAGGTTAGGTTAGGTAGGGTTGGTTAGGTTCGGTCAAATATCTACGTTGATTTTAACTAAAATAAAAAAAAATTGACCTCATACATAATGAAACGGGTAGCTTTATCTTTTCATAAGAAAAAAATTAGAGAAAATATATTAATTCAGGAAAACTTGGCTTATTAGGCAAATTTGGCCTTGCATAGTAGGCTGACAAGTGCGTTCTGGCTACTAGGTACGACATATATATATATATATATATATATATATATATATATATATATATATATATATATCAGTATAAATGTTCCTTGATACACAACAATGATCAATCCATCACCCTATCAGTCCTAGAACACATATGTCTGTAGGTAATCCAGCCTACGACTGTAACTTTATACTTCAGTATAAACACTCCTCGGCACAAAAATGGCAAACAATCACCCACCATTCACTGCATCTTGCACGCTAATGACAACCAAACACTCTATCAACTCCCTACAAGTAATCGTTTAGAACTTCCCTTCCACATCTGGAAGTTCACTACCCTGATCTCTTCAGGTTCTTCTGGGTTTAACTACCAGGATCCGGTGATGTTACGGTGCCCTCTCCTATTTCTTTCGTTTGCCGGCTTAAAGAGTCATATCAGCTCTCCCTACTGATTCTCTGAGGTTCAGGGAGTCTATTGACATGTGTGGCGACCAGACCGGCTGCCAGTTAAAGGAAGGAAGTTACATTATAAGTTGTAAATAAGGGGAAATTGGCTCCCTGATATAAAATGAAAGAGTATCCCCTAAGGCAGATATGACCTTTTGGAAGGGACACTAGCCGATCGCGGATTGGCCGACTTAGGTCGCGGGTGACCAATCAGGGCCCGCCATGACGTCACCGAGTGCCCAGGGCGGCGCCAACGTCAGAGTTGACCCGACCTTGGAAGCGACAGGACGCACCTCGGTCTGCTCTCAAGGATTTGAGGCTCTACAAGCCTTTCTTAGTGGATTAGTGCTGGCTATTGCAGCCCATCTGCTGTATTGGAGACCCCGCGCTTCTGGGAAGCAAAAAGGAACCAAGTTTATTGAGTGAAAGAGTGCCAAACTTGGAAAATATTCGGCGACGACGCTGGACGTTGAGGGCCTGAAAAGGTGTGGCGGGCAAGCCTAGCTGTGACCGGGTCACATCCACTGAGGGTTTTGTAAGGACGACGCCGTTCCTAGGACAAGGAGCAACGCCTTGTGGAAGGGGCGAGTGTGGGAAAATAGTAGTTAGCTCAGCGCCCATCGATGAACCAGGATTGGGGTAGCTGAATCTCAGGGATTGGAACGGCGACGACGCGAAGGCTCCACGACACCTGAGGACCTGTGGAACGTCCTGGATCGTCAAGGATCGACCCAAGGAAGCATGGGAACCTCACACCATCGAGGGACAGGCGTCGTGAGCCAGGAATGTAAGGTAGATCATTTTCCCTCCCATTACCCCTTGTGTGAGTAGGCTAGTTAGGCCACAATATTTACTTATGTATGTGGCAATAGGACATTAATACTTTAGTAGTAGAATAGGCTGCAAGGCAGCTTGTGTCCAGGACCGTCAGAGAGGACAGTGTGTATGGATGGCAGGACAGTGAAGAAGAGGCGCCGACGTGGTGAAGAGGCCCTCCTGAGAGAGAGTGTGGGACTCCTGTCTTTCTGCCCAGTTGAAGGAGTGTTGGAGGTCGTGGAAGAAGAGGCTGACGATCTTCAGACTTATTATCCTTATTTTCGTATTCATGTATTACTTGTGATTGTATGTGTGATCATGTAATTTGCATCAGTAAATTCACACTTTTATCATTGTGTTTAAGTGTGCCTCCATTTATAATATTTCTCTATGAGCATACACAAAGGTTATCATAGTACCACCTAGGGAACACAACGTTCTCTATAGAAGTTCTTATTTCCTGGAGAGTGGTAAAGACAGCACAGACTTACATAAAAGTGTACCCTTAGCCATCCGATCAGTATCAGTGCCTGAATGGTGGCAACTATTAACGTAGTGGTTATAGGGAGGCAAAGCCACACAGACCTTCCTGGGAGAGTACCCTGGGCCAATAGTCTAGTAGCAGATCTATGGGAGTAGCAATCTTCTGGCTACAAACAATATATAATACACCCACTGAACTGCATTGCTGGGGTGCAGATATAATAACCCAGCTGGCGACCTTGTTAAGAAGAAGATAGAGAAGACAGGCTGGAAAGGAGTTCCTGCAACCTTTTTGTCTGGCAGGCAAGATTCAGGGAGGTTATGGTTATAAGGTAAGCCTGAGTCTTCCTTCACTCCTCCATGGGTCTAGGCCGGAACTGTTAACAGCAGTTTCCCCGTGTTGGACTGAGGGGCTTCCAGGGTGAATCAGTGACACCCCTTTTGTGGTGGAAGCAAAGACCTGCGGAGGTGGGCATTGTTGGTCCTCTCTTGTGTGACCAAGGAGACTCCGGTGAATCCAGGGAGTCGGAGGGGCTGAGTATTTGGGCCTTTTGAGCCCCTAGCAGCTAAGTGTTAGCAGAGCCCTGGCCCACCCCCCCACGTGATAGAGAACTGGCGACCTTGCCAGGATTCGAGCCCCGGTAGCCAAGAACTGGAAACTTCGCCAGGAGGCGTGGATCAAGCTACAGTGTGGCCCAAATTTCAAGACAGGTGTTGCCAGGGTACTAATACAGTGTGGCCAGTGAATTCAGTGGTACTGTTACTCAACCAGCTAAGGGACTGAAACGGTGAAATTAGTGCCTACTAACTTGTCTGTGCTGTCGAGTATGCTCAATGATATAGAGATGGAGGAGGACAAAGTAAAGAAATTTATTGACACAAGGGACGAGAGAATTTTGGACGAATGTACCAAGGCCCAGCTCCAACAAGTGGCAATCCACTTTGGGATCAGGTTGAGTACGACTAAGGTAGCGGAGCGAAGGATAGAAATCATGGCACAGCTCAGAGCTCGAGAGGAGGCGACGGGAGAGGAGCCATCTCAAGAGGAGCCGTCCCGAGGAGAGCCGTCGCAAGGTGAACCGTCCCGACTAGAGCCACCCCAAGCGCCTACCAGTGTGGAGGGAATTCACAGTGAACATGGGAGCAGTGGAAGGTCCAGCTGTAGTAAGAGGAGCCTGCAACTGGAAATAATGAAGATGCAACTGGAAGCCCAGCTGCGATGAGAGGAGAGAGAAGCACGGCTGCAGCTGCAGCGAGAGGAACGTGCAGCTGAGCTGCAGCGAGAGGAACGTGCAGCTGAGCTGCAGCTAGAGGAACTTGCAGCTGAGCTGCAGCGAGAGGAGCGTGAGCGAGAAGCACGGCTGCAGCGAGAGGAGCGTGAGCGAGAAGCTCGGCTGCAGCGGGAAGAAGGAGAGAGACGGCTGCGACTGGAGGAGATAAAGGCGAAGAAAGAAGTCGAATTGCGTCGCGTTGAGCGTGGTCTGCCCTCACTACCTGCACGGCGAGATGACCTCAAGGTAAGGGAACGTGACTTACCTACGTTCGAACCACAAGAAGCTGAGGCGTTCTTCGAACACTTTGAACGGATAGAAACTCTGAAGGAGTGGCCGGAAGATGATTGGGCTGCTCTGGTCCAGGGCAGGTTGACTGGTGAGGCCCGGGAAGCCTATAACATGCTGGACCTAGAGGAGTGTACTAGTTACGACGCGATTAAGAATGCGGTGCTCCACTCATTCCGGCTGACTCCGCAGATGTACCGGAAGCAGTTCAGAGAGTGTACGAGAGCGTCGGGAAAGACTTACGCCGAGACTGCCAGGGATATGGAACGGAAATTCCTACGATGGTTGAAGGCGGAGGAAGTGGAGTCGGCGGATGATATCAAACGACTGATAGTGATGGAGAAGTTTATGTCGGTGCTCCATCCTGAGTTGCGAGTAAGGGTGAGAGAAGCAGGTATTAAGGTCCTGAAGGCTGCAGCGGACCGAGCCGACATGCTGGAGGAGGCACTACATCTCAGGAGGGAGGGGGCCACCCAGACACTCGCCTTACCCCAGGTCGGGAGGGAACCTTGGGAGTTCAGGAGGAGCGAGGACGGGTGGGGACTCTCCCAAGAGTAGCGTGCCCGATGAAGTAACCCGGTTCAAGAGCTCAAGAGACGTGGGAAGGAAGCCCCAAGCTGTGAGCAGTGGACCTAGCTCGGGAACAAGTGCTGCAGTCCCGAACACGACGACAGGGAGTCCAAGGAGGACCCAGGGAACGTCTGCAAGTAGTACCACCAGAGGGACTGGCGAGTGGCCGCCCAGGGGAGGCAGCCGATGCTTCAACTGTGGTGTGAGAGGACATTATGCCCGCGAGTGTGAGGAGCACCAAAGGAATATAGGACTAATGTTGGAAGAGGAGAGAGTGTTTGTTCACACCCCTTATTATAGTGGACCCAACGTGAATTGTTGGGAAATGAAGTTGGGTGAACATCCCTTCGTTTTCGGGGCCAACGTGAAGTTTGGAAAGTCAGACCCTGTGGAGGTTGCCGTTCTTCGAGATACGGGTGCTGACATAAGTATGGTAACCAGGAGTATTCTCCCCAAGGAATTTAATGATTCACCTGTGGGAGTGGTGAGGATACGCAGTGTGGGGGAGGAATACGGGTTGCCACTTCACGAAGTGCAGCTGATTGCCGACTGCGGAGTCGAGAAAGCTATAGTAGCTGTAGCCCCTAAATTACCCCTAGAGCATGTACAGATGGTGCTGGGTAATGACCTCGGAGGAGGCAGGATACAACCCGATTGGGCCAGGAGTGCCTATGTTTCAAGCAGCGGTACAACCCTGCCAGGTGAGGTATCGGTCGCTCCAAATAATAGTGAGGAAGCCGACTTCGCCAGGGAAAACGTCGCCAGAGACGACGACAACGAGGGCGAGAGTGCAGAGAGGTCGTCGGAGGTCGTGGAAAACCCCGACGAGGACCTCCGACTAAGCCTGATGATGCGTGTGGAGGAGTGGCGAGGAGCAGCTGTACAAACGCCTGGGGCGGTGAAGAGGCTGCAGACCGCACTCCCTCCACACAGAAACGTGAATAAAGTAAGCTCAGTGGATGAGCGAACGGCAGTGAGGGGCAGAGTGGGGGAGCACGACGCAGTGCACCCTATGCCAGCCAGATGAATAGTGGTAGGTGCAAGATGAACCACCGTGGTGAGGTGAGTCACAGGGAGGTGGATGAGCCCAACCACGAACCGAAGAAGACGTCTGCAGGGAAGAGAATCTCATGGAGGAGTGAAGATGTTCGTCGGGAACGAAGGAGCGAATGGTATAGGAAAGGCAATACGAAGAAAGCAGGGGATAGGTACGCCCAGGGTAGGCGCCAGCCTAACCAGAGGGGCATTGGGCCATTCGCAAAAGCCTAGTGTGGAAGAGAGGAAGCTGCTGGATGGAGTACAGGTTACAAGTGCCACTGTGAGGAGACAACGCACCTATGGGAGAAGAGGAACCGAGAAGAGAGAAGATTGGCGAAGAGGAGATCATGAGAGGAAACATGGAGTACCTGTAGGACGCAGTGGAAGTGCAAGACTATCTCGGAGTGCACGACGCGGTGGAGGCGCTGCATGCACTGAATCTTACAGTGGTAACGAGCCGTGGGAGTACACTCGTGGCCACGAAGAGAGGATTTCTTGTAGGTGTTCAGAGAACACCCATCACACCCGTTCCTATGCGAGGTGGAGATATAATGAGGCAAGTGACTGGCAAGGTGGTACGAGCCACGTCACCAACTGGAGGAGTGACACTTCAGGAACGGAGGGAGCAAGAATATAGGTTGCCCTCTTGAGTGCTGCTCTTCCGATGTGACTCTTATTTTAAGGGGAGGGGTATGTTACGGTGCCCTCTCCTATTTCTTTCGTTTGCCTGCTTAAAGAGTCATATTAGCTCTCCCTACTGATTCTCTGAGGTTCAGGGAGTCTATTGACATGTGTGGCGACCAGACCAGCTGCCAGTTAAAGGAAGGAAGTTACATTATAAGTTGTAAATAAGGGGAAATTGGCGCCCTGATATAAAATGAAAGAGTATCCCCTAAGGCAGATATGACCTTTTGGAAGGGACACTAGCCGATCGCGGATTGGCCGACTTAAGTCGCGGGCGACCAATCAGGGCCCGCCATGACGTAACCGAGTGCCCCGGGCGGCGCCAACGTCAGAGTTGACCCGACCTTGGAAGCGACAGGACACACCTCGGTCTGCTCTCAAGGATTAGAGGCTCTACAAGCCTTTCTTAGTGGATTAGTGCTGGCTATTGCAGCCCATCTGCTGTATTGGAGACCCCGCGCTTCTGGGAAGCAAAAAGGAACCAAGTTTATTGAGTGAACGAGTGCCAAACTTGGAAAATATTCGGCGACGACGCTTGGCGGCGACGCTGGACGTTGAGGGCCTGAAAAGGTGTGGCGGGCAAGCCTAGCTGTGACCGGGTCACATCCACTGAGGGTTTTGTAAGGACGACACCGTTCCTAGGACAAGGAGCAACGCCTTGTGGAAGGGGCGAGTGTGGGAAAATAGTAGTTAGCTCAGCGCCCATCGATGAACCAGGAATGGGGTAGCTGAATCTCAGGGATTGGAACGGCGACGACGCGAAGGCTCCACGACACCTGAGGACCTGTGGAACGTCCTGGATCATCAAGGATCGACCCAAGGAAGCGTGGGAACCTCACACCATCGAGGGACAGGCGTCGTGAGCCAGGAATGTAAGGTAGATCATTTTCCCTCCCATTACCCCTTGTGTGAGTACGGCTAGTTAGGCCACAATATTTACTTATGTATGTGGCAATAGGACATTAATACTTTAGTAGTAGAATAGGCTGCAAGGCAGCTTGTGTCCAGGACCGTCAGAGAGGACAGTGTGTATGGATGGCAGGACAGTGAAGAAGAGGCGCCGACGTGGTGAAGAGGCCCTCCTGAGAGAGAGTGTGGGACTCCTGTCTTTCTGCCCAGTTGAAGGAGTGTTGGAGGTCGTGGAAGAAGAGGCTGACGATCTTCAGACTTATTATCCTTATTTTCATATTCATGTATTACTTGTGATTGTATGTGTGATCATGTAATTTGCATCAGTAAATTCACACTTTTATCATTGTGTTTAAGTGTGCCTCCATTTATAATATTTCTCTACGAGCATACACAAAGGTTATCATAGTACCACCTAGAGAACACAACGTTCTCTATAGAAGTTCTTATTTCCTGGAGAGTGGTAAAGACAGCACAGACTTACATAAAAGTGTACCCTTAGCCATCCGATCAGTATCAGTGCCTGAATGGTGGCAACTATTGTGGGATATTTGGGCTTGATTCTAATTAATTAATAGTTAATGTAGTAAATTAAATTACGAAGGACCACCCGCTTTTAAAGTAAAGAGGGAAACTGAGAATTTCTGATCAATGGATAATTTCTAGAGGAAACCAGTGACTATGGATATAACTAGAAAGTATGATCATAATAATAATTAATGGGTTGTATTATTAAATGAAACAAACCTCAAACACCTACATTGGGGGGTTATTACTGGAGGTAAGTACGTCCAGGAATTAGTGTGGTTCGTTCACTAATTCAATTAATAATAATCTAATCCTATAAGGTAATGTTGAAACTAATATCATTCACATAAAGAAGAATATAAATATGAGCATAGTAATGAGTTACAGTAAATCATACATTAATCTCAAAGCACTCTGCACAAATTAAATTGCAAAGGAATGGAAGAAAATGGAAATAAATCTTAGCTTGACGGAGATTCCTTTAGTAAGCCATAGAAGTCCTCTTATTCTCCAGACTCGGTACACTAACGAGTTGAACGGGCTAACATGGATGAATGCAGCATGAGGAATTCGTCTCTCGTGCTGCAAGATAAATAATTTCCAGTAGCAATTAATTTAACTACTCAATTTATATTCAAGAACATTAAGAATTTACAGATGATAATTTTAATCACCTGTTATTAGGTGTTATAGCGCTGCTTAACGAACAATCACCCTGCTATTATCATACTTCTACCCGATGCATCAAATAAAAGGATACTTAGCTGTGGGCACTGTATAAGTATTAAGATTGCCGTATTTCGCATCCCAGGCTCCGGTGAACCTATCCTGGATAGTGATGCGCTTCAGCTGGCTGATCACGTGTCGTCAGGAACCAAGTCAAAGGGCTCCTTATTTAACACCAGCACTAGTTGAAGATATTATCTGCAAGGTTGTTCACGCCTCACAGTGGCGGCTTTCATCTGTAGATGGATAACACCTGCCCTATTTGCTGGGCAATGGCGTCTTCTTATGAGTACGGTAAGCGCAGGTTTGCTTCCTTTCGGCGCTGCACGTGTCCGCGTACTGAGGAGGATGGCGTCCCTCCAACCCAGGCAGAGTCGGCGTTCATAAAACAAATTATTGTCTCGAACATTAATATTTCTCGCATTTGCGCTTGAAACGTTAAAGACTGGACGGGTTTATTATTTAGAGGAACAAATTATTATTATTTACTAATTTAAGAATAGTAAATATATAAGGGAGAGGAATTAATGTCTCCCCATGGCATTCATTGATGACGTTAACTCTATCGCGAGGTAGACGCTATGATTCTAACGCTCTATTCGGCTTTTAGTTAGAGAACAATTCGTCTGCAATCAGTTGTCATACAGAATGCTTTAATTATGGAGAATCGTATTTAATTCTCACACAAATTGGATATAATGTGTTTACTCTAAGGAAATCTGACGCAATACTGGCGTCAGGTGACGTGAGAATTCTAGCCTACTACACAGATGAATTATTAGTACATGAGAATTCTACGAGTTGTTAATTTTACTTACTACAATAGTTAGTATGGTTAGTAATAAGTAATGAGAATACAACAGATGTTGTATTCGGTGTTGGAAATATCCAACATAACTCCTGGGGGCGGATTCTAGGGTCGCAGTGTACTGTGTTGTACTGACCTATCCCGAAATGGTATTAAGATTAATACATTAGTATGTTAATATGTTAGTATGTTAGTACACACATAACGAACGTCCCGGATTTATCAAGGACTTACAAGAATTTGAGTCTTGCTATTTACATGTCAACTGAAACATGTTGTTTGTAGCCTACACAATATTTATAGAATTCAACTCTCCCAATTTAAACTAACAGAATCTACGGTGATGCGATATCCTGGGTCATAGTGACGTGTAATGTTTCGTTACGTGATATCACATCGTAGTATCATCACAGTTTTCTCAGTGGGAAGTGAAGGAAATTACTCTTCTTCAGAGTTGTAATAGGCTCGCAAATTCCGCCTACATTGTTGAGCTGCAGCTCTAGTGGGGCGGTTGCTTGGAGGAACAAATTCATTGTCCTCTGAAATTACTGGAGAAACTGGATCTGGCTGATATTCTTGTTCAGTCAGTTCAAGGGGAACCAGCTTCTATAAAGTTTTTAGAGTAGTGTGGCCTCTGCATAAGACTTTAACCACTCTTAGGACACCTTGTCGATCTGGGTGAATGGTAACAATTTTTCCTATAGGCCACTCGGACCTTGGTCCATCACTGTCGACTAGTACAAGGTCTCCTGGCTTTAATTGTACCTTATTGTAAGGACTCGAAGCTCCGTAGTGGTACTCTCGTAGAGCTGTGAGGTACTCTCGAGTCCACACCTCATTCCACCTGTTAATAACTCTAGAAAGATGCTGGTAGCTTTCCACCAAGTCTCCTCTGGTCACATGGGACGGGTCTACAGGGTCCTCTTCGGCTAAAGGGATGAGAGGGCTCAGTAGACCTCCATGGATCAAGTGAGAGGGGCTCAGTGGTTCTCTCTGGGTGTAATCATCAGCCAGGTGGGTGATTGGGCGGTTATTGACTCGCGCCTCGATTTCCACAACAATAGTTTGGAGTTCTGAGTAACTGACCCTTTGTCAGTGTAACGTTTTCCTTATACACCTTTTGACAGTGCCTACCATTCGCTCATAGAACCCACCTTGCCAAGGGGCTCTTGGTGCTATGAATTTCCAGTGACATTGTCTTCTTTGTAAGACTGATTGCACTTCAGGGTGGTTCCAGACTTCTCGCAAACAACTTTCTCCTGCCACAAAATTAGATCCGTTGTCTGATATCATTAATCTAGGACATGATCGACGGGCAGCAAATCTGCGGAAAGCTTGAATGAAAGCTTCAGCACTCATGTCTGGGGTAACCTCTAAGTGCACGCCTCTGGTTGTAGCACATGTAAAGAGACAAATGTACGCCTTCACTGGTATATTATCAGGGTTACCAGTGAGGAGTAAGGCTCCTGTATAATCAACTCCAGTGGTTTCGAATGGACGAAGATGAACCACTCGCTCTTCTGGGAGTGGGGGAGGTCCTGGGTAAGGACAGACTCTAGCGTCGTATCTCTTACAGATTACACAAGATTTAATAATGGTCTTAACAGTCTGACGACCTTGAGGAAGCCAGTACTTTTGTCTAAGGTCGGTGAGAGTATCTAAAACTCCACCATGTAGTGTACCATATTGATGGTGATGTAAGACAAAAAGTTTAGTTATGATGTGGTGACGAGGTAAAAGAATTGGGTTCTTAGTGTCCAAGTCAATCTTTGCATGTAGCAAACGTCCTCCACATCGTAGTATGTTATGAGTGTTGACATCATACCAGATGCCCAGAGATTTAGTGAGTTTATCCGGAAGATTCTCAAATTCGCTTCTGTAGGTCTCTTGCTGCGCTCGCTTAATCCAATAGTGAACAGGATTGGGAAATTTGTGTCGAATTCCTACTTTAGAGAGGAAATCAAACACGTGCGCAGTCACTCGTAACAATTTGCTTAAGTTGGAATAATGATGAGGATCAATGGCTAATGTTCGCTGAGGCTCTGGGTCCTTCATGGGAGTGGTGATATTGGTCACTATGACTTGTGGCTTTTGTTTGGGCCACTGACCACCAACAAGCCATGAAGGTCCATTGAACCACAGCGAAGATTTGACAAGTTGTTTTAATGTCAATCCTCTTGATAAATAATCTGCAGGATTGTCCTTAGTAGGGACATGTCTAAACTTATAACCTGCAGATAAATCATGAATCTCCCTGACGCGATTACTTACGTAAGGAGTTTTGTTGTTATTGTTTCTTACCCATTGTAAGACTGCCTCGTTGTCTGACCACACTACAATCTCACCAAAGTGGATATTACTGAGTGTCTTTGCCAGACAATGGGCCAATCTTACTCCCACTAGCAACGCAGTCAACTCCATCTGAGGTAAGGATCTCTTCTTGATGGGAGCAACTCTTGCTTTTGATGTGAGTAAAATTGATTGAGCACGGTTAACTAAATAGGCTGCTGCGCCATATGCTTTGCCAGAGGCATCGCAAAAAAACGTGCAAATTGGTGGGTAAGTTTGGTCCTGAAGCATTACGAGGAAATTTCAAAACACCTAACTGATTAAAATCCGTTGAGAGTATTTGCCATTTGGCTTGTAACTCACTTGATAACGGATCATCCCATCCCATATGTTGTTGCCAGCACTCCTGCATTAGGAGTTTGCCCCTTATTAATATAGGACTAAGTAGGCCTAAAGGGTCAAATGGTTGACTGACAAATGAGAGCAGTGTTCTCATGGTAAGGGTTGAGTTATCAGTTTGCACTGACTTGACATTCATCTCGTCAGTGTTGGTGTTCCATTCCACACCTAGAACCTTTAATTTACTGGGTACCTGATAATCGGGAAATTCTTTCTCGATTAACTGGTTAAGCAGTTTATTATTTGAGGCCCATGACTGTAGAGGCATATTGGCTCCTAACAGTTCACGGTTAGCCTCATGGTAGATTTCTACCAGATCAGCTTGATCATTAGTTGTCCCCTGGAAATTGTCGACATACAAGTTGTCGCTAATGGTTGCCTTATAAGGGCTGTCTGATTTCCTCAAATGCGTGTCTAATGTAGCTTGCGAAAGAAACGGTGAGGACGTAGCACCAAATAATACAGAGGCAAACCGATAGGTGATTATTTCACTGTTAGGATCCAGTGGATCTTTGAACCAGAGTAATTTTGTATAGTCACTGATCTTCCTCCTGCAATCCTACTCGGAGAAAGGCTTTGCTGATGTCAGCAGTATAGGCAAAAATGCCTGTGCGAAATCGTAACAACACGTCATGTAGCCTTTGTGTTAGGCTAGGTCCCGTTTGGAGACATTCATTTAAAGACACACTGCTAGGCTTTACTTTAGCACTGCAATTAAAGACAATACGAATAGGTGTTGTCAGTGAGTCTTTCACCACAGCATGATGAGGTAAATAATGACCTGTTTTTCGGTCATCGTGTTCAACAACTTCAATGAACTTATTGTCAAGTTGTTGTTGAATAAGTTGGTGATACATGGTTAGTTTGTCTGGCTGCTTCTGCAGTCGTGCTAATTGAGACTGCAATTGTGAGGCTGCCATAAAATAATTCACTGGAAGTTGTGGATGATCTAACTTCCATGGAAGTCTTACCCAGTATTGTTTATTTGAGTAGACAACTGTATCCAGATATTGCTGGTAAGTCCATGTATCATCAGGACTTGGTTGCTCAGGGATGATGCCTAACGTATCTAAATCCCACAAACGATGTATTGGTGGGTCAGACTCAATGTCCTCGGCTATTTCCCTGAAGCGTAGGGGTGACTGCTCTAAGCCTAGTCACGCCACAATTACATTATTGGTTTGTTGGTTTGTGGACGCTGGACCTTGTCTGAAAAGCACGGGTCCTGTGAGCAATTTGCCCCCTGCGGACGACAACAAATTCATACCATGTTGCCTAGTGCATCCAGTGATAAACTTGTAATAATGATCCGCGCCTATTAATATTCCAATATCTGTGAGGCAATCGGAATTTATTTTATGATCCGCTAGCCTCATGCGGTTTCGCTTAAGGTGTCTCGCAGTGCGAGCTAATCCTGTGACCTGCAGGTCCGTAGGAATCTTATCCACTACCACCGCATGGATTGGGCTAGCAGAGGATCCTAACCTAACTAGTAATTTAACTACCTTGTAGTCACGTGGTCCACTATTTGATAGGAAACCAGAAATGTTTAACTTCACACTTTTGGTAGGTTTTAAATTTAAATCATCTACCAACTGTTGTGTGATGAAGGTTTTTTGGGAACCTTGGTCAAAGAGACCTCTACTGTTAATTCTAGATCTTCGGTTTATTAATTTAAGCTGAGCGGTAGGCAAGGTAGTACTATTGCCTGACTCTGTAGCGAGTACATTCACTTCGTGATGTACTTTACAATATTGCACTGCAGTAGAATTAGTAAAATTCTCTCCAGTGGTCATAGTTGGTGTAGGAGATTTCCTACATAAGGCGTAGTGGTGTACACCTTGGTTACAACGGTTGCAAGTACGTAGTGGTACTGCACATTTCTTGGGATCATGTGAACCCATACATTTAGTGCATTTGTGCAATTCCTGTAACCTTTTAACTCTAGCATTATACGTAGGATAAGCAGAGCATTGGTAAGTGGTGTGTTCCTGATTGCAGAACAGACACTTTCTCTGGTTAATAGACTTAGTCTCTTTAGTAGACAAGTCATTGTTTATCTCTGAAGGAGATACTGAATATGTACCTACATTTCCACTTCTTTTCCTGGTGGATGGAGTAGGTTTGGATTGATATTTATTAGACTTACTTGGAGTCTGTTTAGGTTTGACTGAAATATCAGTATTAATTGGTTTGGACTCAGGTTTAATTTTGTCATGAGTCTTTAACCTATTAACTGTGATCCTCAACCCCTCGAAAATCTGATCGAGAGTAAGAAACTCAGTATTATAATGTGAGCAGAGCTCTGTCAAGACGTTTCGAGGTAATTTCCTCTGTAACAATAGCTTGATAGACCATTCAGAACTAGGTATATCAACCTTGGTACCTAAGGCCTTTACTAGAGACTCTACTTCTAGTCTGAAGCTTTGAAGTGACTCTGGTCTACTGTTTGGTGCATTCAGATCTAGCAATTGATAATAAAGGGTAGCTATACTTAACTCTTTGTTGCAATAGTTCAACTTCAGAAGTTTTATAGCTTCCTCATAATTACTCTCATTAAGAGTAAGGTTATGTATGACCTTTTTAGCCTCTCCTGTGAGAAGACTGAGTAGGTATGAAAATTTAGAAACTTTGTCTAGAGACTGTTTCTTATGGATGTGAACTTCAAAGGAAGTCCAAAAATTGTCCCAATTTTCTGTATCTAATCCTGAAAAGGTGGGCAAGTCTAGAGTAGGTAAACGAACCTCAGGCAAGTGATTATTGAAGTGAGACCCAGTGTTGCTGGCATTGGATCCAGACTGTCTGGCTAATTTAGATTTTTTTTTAGATTGAAAATTTTATCATGAGTCTCCTCTTCATATTGGGAGATGTCGGTTACAATTTGACTTGCTTCATCAGGATCAATTTCTACAGTATTTAGCAGATCAAAATAAGATTGACCTGCAGATCTGACTTGATCAAATTTCAGATCAGCCAATCTAACTACTGACTCCAAGTGATAAGAGTCAATGGGATTATCCTTAGTTAAGCCCTCAGCCTTATTAATTAATCTGGTCAAGTGACCTTTAAGGCTAATGTAGGTTCTCCTCAATTGTTCAGGAGTAGCCATGTTGGGCTTAGGTTCAAACTTCACAGTGTTAGTATATGTATTACTAATGAAGCTTGGGTACTTGTTCATTAGTGAACAGGTAACATTAATTGTAGCCTAATTTAAGGTGACTACTTTATATTTTACCTCACTTGAGGTTGAATGTACCTACCTACCTAACAACAAATAGCTAGATATTTTGTGTACTGTCTGAACTCCACCATTAGTTCTCGTCCGGTTAGCTCATCTATATCACCATCAGAGTTAATGGAGATAATCCAGCAATACACAAAATAGATACACAAAATAATGCATACAAGAGAAATATTATGGAGACACTCCAATCAGAGTTATCTCAAAAATTTATCCTACCCTATAGAGGGTCAGCACAAATAATATAATATACACAACACTGACTAGTTTTAGATCTAGTCGTAATAATTCCTAACTAAGAACTATAAAATTATTTAGTCTGGGCTTGTACCAAATTCAGCACAATCTCAGCCTAAATTCTACCTAATAACATGGGTAAAGATTATTGTGGTGCAATAAGGTGAATATAGTTGTGCTGTATTTTTGGGTTTTTTGTTTTATAAGAGTGCTCTTGCACACACAGGCGAACAATTATGTACAGTTAAGTTTGGCTTGCCAGCCACAGCCTTTTGTGATGGTTGATGGTGTTAATTAACTTGTCAACCACATGCAACCTAGATTCCCCTGACAAATGTACACCGTCTCTGGTCAGGTTCTGTCTGTAAGGTCTGGCTGTAAATTGTATATATGTGGCATCCAATCTCACTCGTTTTTTCAGCCTGAAATTTATGTACTTAGCAGCTCTCAGGTAGTATTCCGGAGTTACTCCCCAACGATTATCTTGACTTGGTTGGCGAGGTTCCACTAATGTGAATACTACTGATTCACTGATGAGCTTGAAAGAAGAAATTATGTTTTTGAGGTGTTTGATCACCTCGGCTGGATGACGAGTGGGGTGGATGTCATTACCACCTAAGTATATAATGGTTAGATGGTGAGGCCACTCTAACGCAGGTGTTAGGGTGGTGTTATTGTAAAAGTTATGAGCTGTTGCTCCTGGTGACCTAAAGATTCTCACCTCGGTGTGAGGTATAGGTCTAAGTGTTGTGGGTAATTGGCTATGACCCACTAAAGCCACTTTATACATGAGGTAAGAGTAGCAATATGTTAGTGTGATCTAGGCTAACTAATGTGTTACACTGTTAGTTGACACAATTAATTAAATAGTTAGTCTAGCTTCTATCACACAAGGATTAGTTATTAATGGTTAATATTTTAATTCTAAATTTAATGCCTATCCGGTTCGAATAAGGACCATAATGTGGGATATTTGGGCTTGATTCTAATTAATTAATAGTTAATGTAGTAAATTAAATTACGAAGGACCACCCGCTTTTAAAGTAAAGAGGGAAACTGAGAATTTCTGATCAATGGATAATTTCTAGAGGAAACCAGTGACTATGGATATAACTAGAAAGTATGATCATAATAATAATTAATGGGCTGTATTATTAAATGAAACAAACCTCAAACACCTACATTGGGGGGTTATTACTGGAGGTAAGTACGTCCAGGAATTAGTGTGGTTCGTTCACTAATTCAATTAATAATAATCTAATCCTATAAGGTAATGTTGAAACTAATATCATTCACATAAAGAAGAATATAAATATGAGCATAGTAATGAGTTACAGTAAATCATACATTAATCTCAAAGCACTCTGCACAAATTAAATTGCAAAGGAATGGAAGAAAATGGAAATAAATCTTAGCTTGACGGAGATTCCTTTAGTAAGCCATAGAAGTCCTCTTATTCTCCAGACTCGGTACACTAACGAGTTGAACGGGCTAACATGGATGAATGCAGCATGAGGAATTCGTCTCTCGTGCTGCAAGATAAATAATTTAAAGTAGCAATTGATTTAACTACTCAATTTATATTCAAGAACATTAAGAATTTACAGATGATAATTTTAATCACCTGTTATTAGGTGTTATAGCGCTGCTTAACGAACAATCACCCTGCTATTATCATACTTCTACCCGATGCATCAAATAAAAGGATACTTAGCTGTGGGCACTGTATAAGTATTAAGATTGCCGTATTTCGCATCCCAGGCTCCGGTGAACCTATCCTGGATAGTGATGCGCTTCAGCTGGCTGATCACGTGTCGTCAGGAACCAAGTCAAAGGGCTCCTTATTTAACACCAGCACTAGTTGAAGATATTATCTGCAAAGTTGTTCTCGCCTCACAGTGGCGGCTTTCATCTGTAGATGGATAACACCTGCCCTATTTGCTGGGCAATGGCGTCTTCTTATGAGTACAGTAAGCGCAGGTTTGCTTCCTTTCGGCTGTGCACGTGTCCGCGTACTGAGGAGGATGGCGTCCCTCCAACCCATGCCGAGTCGGCGTTCATAAAACAAATTATTGTCTCGAACATTAATATTTCTCGCATTTGCGCTTGAAACGTTAAAGACTGGACGGGTTTATTATTTAGAGGAACAAATTATTATTATTTACTAATTTAAGAATAGTAAATATATAAGGGAGAGGAATTAATGTCTCCCCATGGCATTCATTGATGACGTTAACTCTATCGCGAGGTAGACGCTATGATTCTAACGCTCTATTCGGCTTTTAGTTAGAGAACAATTCGTCTGCAATCAGTTGTCATACAGAATGCTTTAATTATGGAGAATCGTATTTAATTCTCACACAAATTGGATATAATGTGTTTACTCTAAGGAAATCTGATGCAATACTGGCGTCAGGTGACGTGAGAATTCTAGCCTACTGCACAGATGAATTATTAGTACATGAGAATTCTACGAGTTGTTAATTTTACTAACTACAATAGTTAGTATGGTTAGTAATAAGTAATGAGAATACAACAATGTTGTATTCGGTGTTGGAAATATCCAACAACTATTAACGTAGTGGTTATAGGGAGGCAAAGCCACACAGACCTTCCTGGGAGAGTACCCTGGGCCAACAGTCTAGTAGCAGATCTATGGGAGTAGCAATCTTCTGGCTACAAACAATATATAATACACCCACTGAACTGCATTGCTGGGGTGCAGATATAATAACCCAGCTGGCGACCTTGTTAAGAAGAAGATAGAGAAGACAGGCGGGAAAGGAGTTCCTGCAACCTTTTTGTCTGGCAGGCAAGATTCAGGGAGGTTATGGTTATAAGGTAAGCCTGAGTCTTCCTTCACTCCTCCACGGGTCTAGGCCGGAACTGTTAACAGCAGTTTCCCCGTGTTGGACTGAGTGGCTTCCAGGGTGAATCAGTGACACCCCTTTTGTGGTGGAAGCAAAGACCTGCGGAGGTGGGCATTGTTGGTCCTCTCTTGTGTGACCAAGGAGACTCCGGTGAATCCAGGGAGTCGGAGGGGCTGAGTATTTGGGCCTTTTGAGCCCCTAGCAGCTAAGTGTTAGCAGAGCCCCGGCCCACCCCCCCACGTGATACCTGATCTCTTCAGGTTCTTCTGGGTTTAACTACCAGGATCCTCTGCAGCTCCTCCAGGCTGCTACACCACGAAGTTTTCCTTGGGCAACTATGGTGCTTCGCCACTTCTATTAGGGTCTTCCACAGCTCTCCTGGCTGCTACACCATGAAGTTTCCTCGAACAACTATGGTGCTTCACCACCTCTACAGAAGCACGTGACACTCCTCTTCACTGCTTCTCCTCACAGCTCGAGGTCCTCTCCTCCACTACCTTGGAGTCTCATCTACTACTCCCTCTGTGCTGGCTTCGAAGTTCTCAGCAATTTCTTCCCCAAAGACAAACCTGTAACCCATTGACACTCCAATAAAAATGTTTCCCCATAAACACACACACAAAAATAACCACACAATATGTTTGCCTCCAACATCTATCTGCTCTCTACATACTGTGAGAGTGGACTCCCCCGTTTTGGGCTGGTCCATGCTCCACCTCGCCCGCCGGGTCTCACTCACTCTGGGAGGGTCCTCCGCCTGGAGCTGGGCTCCCTCAGTCACCTGCCAGCGCTCAGAGGAGAGGGACGTCGCTCCGTCCTCCAGGACGTTCCTCCCTCTCCACTCTCTTATTTTAGGCCTTCTGCCTTATCAAAACATGTCTAACTTATCAATAACATTGCTACTGTCGCTGGGCACATGACCAACTACAAGCAATCGCTATAGACTGGCTTAGAATCGTGCTTACCACAGATTTTCTAGTCGAGGGCGCTCCTCCCTCTGACGGAGTCTGGTCAGGGCACTCCCACGGCCCACAATAATGTCTCTGGGTGGCTTAATAAACACTCCTCGCCGTCCAGGACTTGAGACCACAACGTTCCCAGCTCGATTCCACAGCTGGCACATCTGCACACTTCTCTTCTCTTGGAGATATATCACTAAAAATTGCTTTCAGACGGGAGCTCAAACGGAGCACGGCTTTTCCCTGCGATGTCTGGCACTCAAGTGAGGTCAAAGCCCTCCAGAAGCGAGCCTCACGCCTCCAGTAAAGTATCCACATCTCCTACCCAGTCATTTATCTATTTTCTTATTCACTGCCCATAATCTCAAATTGTTTATTAAATCCAACCAGCTATTTTACATCTATGTCTTCACCTCTATATTTCCTAGACCTTCTAGTCAGGTCAGGTTTGATAGAATAATTCTCAAGGGGAGACTCGTTTTTCGGCTACCTGGGATCATAACATTTCCCAACAAACTTTACATTTATCTCTGTTAGATCAGTCAAGGGTACTTAAATATTGGCAATACCTTCAGTGTGGCAAATGGTGCTACATAGCCTTCCCGGTTTGGTGCCTTCTTTTGATAATTACCTTACCTTCAGTGTGGCAACGGAAATATTCGGCAGCCTTCAGCAACCTGCATATGTCCTTTCCTGCTCATGACGTTGGCATTTCAGCAATGGCACTGCACGAGTCTGGATCTAGCCTGTTTATCGTCTGTGCTCACCTGGAACTCCAGAAACTTTAATTTCTGAGCTGCCAGAACAATCTGAACATTTAATTTAAGATCACTTCTGAACATTTAATTTAAAACCTGCTCGAGGTAACAGTGTCAGTGGAGTCTCACAAGTGTCACCAAACGTCCAGGAATATATCACATCATCATCCAGGTATATAGTGAGTGCCTTCCCAAGACTGGACTGAGTTTGTAATTAATGGCCCTCTTATATGAGAGGGGCTGTCTTTTGGCCGAAAGGCATCCTACAAAACTGCTAGGTGTTCCTGCCATCAGAAAATGCTGTCTTCTCCCGTTTTCTCAACTACCGGTAATGCCCAATATGCAGACTTGGCATAAAGAGTGGAGAAATATATTGCTGCCCCGAACTGGTCTATTAAATCCTGAATTAGGGATAAATGATATCACCCTTAGTAATTTCGTTCACCTTCCGGTAGTCCACACAAAAACAGTAACTACCACCTGGTCTACGAACTAACACAATAGGAGACAACCCTGGTGACATACTAGGCTCTCTAGTGTTCTGTCTTAACATTTTCTGGCACTCATGCTGGATAACAATCTTTGCCTTTTCTGTGAGCCCATTACCAGGTGTAAACAGGTGCGTAGTCACCTGTTAGGATAGTGTGCTCAATTATATTAACCCTTAAACTGAGCAATACATGTATAGATGATTTCAGTAACAAAACCGAAACCACGCAATACATTAATAGCTGTTTGTGTCTAGCGCCTTAATTTAAACGCCCCGCATGGGATAGGGGCAGCTATAGTGCAGCCACAACCAATAGTTGACAGACGCCACCAAGAAAAAAAATTGTGACCAACATTCCTGGGTACAAGAGCTTCAGTATTGAGCGAGCCACCAAGGCTGATTGATGCATGCACCATGAATGCACAGCACATGTGACTTGTCACTTCAGCTTGTGACCACAGCATCGCCTAAAAAGTCAAAATATATATGTTCATGCTATTATTGAACGACGATAGTATTACAGAAGACCCCGACTGATAAAACTGACCAGGATTCTGATAACAGGATTGTGGTGATATTGAGCGTTGTGATCCATGGAAGGAGTAGTAATGCTGTGGGAGGGAGGGTGGTGGCGGCGTCGTCTTCTGACTGTGTGTGGCCACCTTTTGACTGCACTCGCCACACCAGCTTAGTGGTTCACTATGGTGAAGCCAAATGTAGATACTTATATATAACGTATGTATAGTGTAATAACAGCAATAGGAGTAGGTTGGGAGCCGCCAATTTGGCGAGGGAGGTGTGTCGTCTGCACGACTTGTCATGTTGCTGGTGGCCACTATAGTCTTTGGGCACCATACCAGCTTGTTTGTACAAGTATGGTGATTAAAACAGGTAGATACTAATATATAATGTGTGTGTGTGTGTGTATGTGTGGGTGTGTGTGTGTGTATAGCATAATACCACAAACAATATTGTTTGTGGTATTATGAGGAGAAATATTAGTGCGTCTGACCTTGAGGGCGGCAGCCACCAGCTGATTGTGTGAGTAGCTACGTCTTATTGCCTTTACTCACCATAAGCCTAGATGTACAGTTATGGTGAACAAAACATGTAAATACTTGTATATAACGCCTGTGTATAGTGAATAAATGCAAAAAAAGTTGTGACGGTAAAGCGTTGGTGTTCGGCTGTTTCAAAAGCTGGGGGCAGGGCCTCGTCACATAAAAAAAAAAGAGAAGTTTGTCCTTTCGTCTGTGGTAAGGTAATGGGAAGACACACAAAACACAAAGTATATAAACAATGAAATTTTAATTACTCTAGAAAACGAGACATGAATAAAGACAATCTCATAAAATTCAAAACAGGTCAACGAACAAAACAACATGAATAATTACTGGTAATGAAAAGTTACTCTAAGACAAGAATGCAAGTTAAAATAAATCAAATAAGTGAGGTGCTGGGAATACTGGCTTCAAGCTGCCACCTCCCTCATTACACGAAAGCCAAGGCTTAGTCTACTAGCGAGAGATGTCAACTCCAAGGAGCACAGAGATATTCTGAGGAGTACGGCGGCTGCTGACCCAGACGTCAACTCTTGGTGGTGGCGTGAGTGCAGGTGCAGCGAGACACCAGCCAATCAGCAACAGGCAGGCGGAGAATGAGCAGTTTGCTGGTTACGGCGGGCTGTAGCCGGTGTGTCGGGGTGTGCATGGTACGATTTGCTTCCTGGGCAAAACGTTTGGCGATACTGGTGGACGTATCTTCAATATAGTATCTTGTACTTGAATGACGTAAATATGTAGGGAAGACCAGGCTCAATCTCTCATGAAAGAGATTATCGTCACAAAGTATTGTGGGAGGAGAATGAGGGGAGTGAAGCGTTGAGGGAGGGAGTGGCAGCGAGTGGCTGGCTGGCGTGTGGCGGTCACTCCTCGTTGCATTTTGACTCACATTATCAACTTAGTGGTTCGTTATGGTGAGCAAAACATGCAGATACTTATATATAACCTGTGTATATTGTGTAATAACAGCAAAACTGTTTATTGTTTTTTGAACATAATAATTGAATCACTAATATGCACACCATAATTTTGAGTATAGCGATGGTTCACACATTTTATTACATAAATATATCACAATACACACAATTGAATAATATTACTGCAAAAAAACAAAACTTCACACACATTGAAATAAGGTAATATATTTGTGGCAACTGCCGCCTGACAGCTAGGGCGGAGTAGACCTCGTCTGGCGAAGGCTCTGTTAACGCCACTTTTTTGTCAGACTTCCCTACCCTATTGCGGCTAAAATATGCCACCTACGATTTTTTTTTTCCGTGATCAGGAAACACAAACGAACACTTTTATAAGACGAAAGAATTTTTTGGATTTTTTTTTTGTTGCGCCTGTGGGTGTTGAAGCCATTTGGACCCCTCACGGTTTGATGGTTGAGACCAATCTGGTCATCCTCGGTTGTAAACAGTTTTGGAAATTTCCATAAAATCCCTCTAAACAGTTTTCTCTGTCTGTGGAACATGCTGCAAATCTAGTGCTAATATTAATTACGCTACATCTTGTGTAATATTATAACCTTTACTCATTTATATTCTTCAATGGTTTCTTGCTCTTGGTAACATTTAATGCACTACATTGCTATGATAGTTGGCATTTCAGATGACTAGTAGTGAAAAATTTCTGTATTGTTCACCAGAGATCCCTGAGATATTCTATTACCTGCTCTGAAGCAATAGGTTTTGTGAGATGTTGAGTGGAATAAGTGCATCTTTATCAAGCACCACAATTAGATGGCGAGGAATTAATAACCTGTCACATCTTCCAGCCACCTGTAGGGTATTTCCTAGTAGGATGTGACGTTCCACGAACACTTTAATGGCTTTTACAGAATGTGGTGGGCAACTATGCTTGGTCAATGCGTGTAACCCACATGACCTCTTAGCAGTGTCTGGAAGAGACTTGAAAAGCAATTTGGGATTATTTACGTTGTACTTCTGCTTCCTTTTAATTGAAGCCACTACTGGAGGATGGTTGTCCAACTCAACGTGGTAAAAAAATCTTTCCCAGCCTCACTCTGCAGTTCCTCGCACCATTTTGTGCAGACTAGGAGAAATTAAATATACTCAAGAAATCCATACCAATTAAAATGTCTCTAGAAAATGCAAATTTTTCAATGATCATGCATGAATGATGTTGCGATTCCTCATTACTTATTTCAAAGTTACCCTGTCCCAAGATGTCAATCTTTTGTCCATTAACTGCAGTAAATTTATTTCCACTATTCTTTAAGGCATTGTGGAAAATGTATCTTTTTCAACAAATTTCAACTTGAAGGCTGAATTTTTCATCATAGTTGCCCGACTGCCAGTTTCCACAAATGCCGCCAATATCACATCTTCCACCTTCACTTCTAAAGTTGAGTAGTGAAGTTGAGGACTAGAGCGACGCGCGCCATCTGGCGCGGGGGGGGGGGGGGACCCCTGCGACTAGAACCGCGCGCGCCATCTGCCCAGGTGGGTCTCTTGAGACCCAGCTGAGCAGGTGGCGCGCAGGTGTCTAGTCACAAAGGGTTTGGGGGGATTTTCCCGGAAGTTTGGCGCGTGTGAGCGTCCAGTGTTAGGGTATGTGGTCAGAAAAGATGGGAGGTCGTGTTGTTGGGGGTGTAGGAGAGTATGTGGGTTATGTGGTAGAGTAAGAAATACAAGGATATGAGTGGAATATGTGGAAAGAGTAGTTAAATATGTATGTGTGTTTGCCGTAGACTTATTCCCGTGTGTAGATAATAGTTTTGATGATAGTAAGTAAGCTATGTAGAGGCTGTGTGTAGGTGTGAGGGGTCCCAACATAGGCGGCTATGTTGTTTGGGGTGGGGGAGGGGTGAGGGGCGCTTCCCCTCGGCGTGAGAGTGCTTAGGGGCCATTTGTGGTTTTGACATCCATTATTTTCTTGGAGCTATGCACACAGCCGTAAGTGTTGAAGGGGGTAAGAGAGAGCAGCCTCTTGCGGATGTGGTCCATTTGCTTTAATGGTTTTTCGATGTCTTCAGAGTAGTCTTGGAGATGTTCACCCCAGTATGGCTCTCCCTCCACTGCAGATTGTTAAGGAGGGGCGAGGTACTTACTTCCGCTAGCAGGCCCTCACCTGCCAACCATCAATCACTTCTCATTTGACCGGGATCGTTTCCCTCCCCTCACACACAAACGCACCGTTAGTTCACTGCGAGTCTTCATTCGCTACACACACTCACCATACAGCTCCGCGTCATGGAAAGACGAACCTCAACAGCCTGCATGAAATGCAGGCTGTTTTATATTCCATCACCAAATCAACTATGTCGGCTGCAATGCGCAAGCTGTGAAAAACCGCCCCTAGGCCATTACGACATCAAATGCAAGCGATATCAGCAGATTTTCTGTGATAACCGTGAGTGTTATTCTTATTTAATATTCCACAGTTCATTTTCATGCCCGAAACGCTTTGCGTAATAGTGGCTTTAGGCATTTTATGTACTAGCTCTACCTATAAGTTAACCAATCTTTGTAAAAATTTATTGTATGTATGTACCTTACCTAAATAAACATTTTATTTTTGTTATTTTTATTTATGGCATCCACAGGTGAAATATCGCGTGTGTAAACTATCATCTCTCTTATAGTGTGAGAATATTTACTCATTCGGGCTATTACATTCCACACAGTTAAATATGTTCTTTCCAATTTCAGTTTACAAAACCGTGAAGTGTCCTTATTGCTCACCTTCCTCGCGAGGAGGTCATCGCCGGAATGAAACTTCACATAAACGTAGGTAACATATATAAATACACTTCTCGTATCTGTATTACATCCAGTTGCAAGCAAACACACATGCATAATAAACATATTTTCCCCATTCACCCGTGCTGAATATCATTTTGTTCCATTTCAGGTTATAATCCTTACCTCAATCGACGGAGGGAGCAGATAGACGTCATCGAGTCTGTATCCCATCCGTCCCACACTGAGCTAAGGAGAGCAGACGTCACTCGCGGGCATCCCCCGCCCCTTCAACAAGGCTGGCGGCGCCAGCAGATGGAGGGCTACGAGACAATATCACTCTGCTCAAATGCCTTCTTCAGGAGCTGAAGGAGGCATTTGAGCAGAGTTCCGTGCTGCGTTTCACTTACGAGATGGAAAAGCATGGGAAGCTGCCCTTTCTAGATGTAACAGTCATGGAAAAGGGCGGAGGTTTCCACACTGCAGTCTACACTAAGGAAACAAACATAGGAATGTGCCTAAATGCCAACAGCGACTGCCCAGACAGGTACAAGAGGAGTGTTGTTAACGCATATGTCGACCGTGCTCTCAGCCACAGCTCAGAATGGAAGCAAGTCGACGAAGAACTCTGTAGGGTAAGGCAGGTCCTAGTCAATAACGTCTTCTCCAATGGTTTCGTCGAAGACATCATAAGAAGGAAAGTGAAAAGCCATGCAACCTCTGAAGAGACAACTAACACAACACCTATACCCCCTATTAGACTATTTTACAGGAACTTCTTTTCCACAGCTCATAAAACGGAGGAAAGGGTCCTGAAAGATATTGTTAATAGAAACGTTATCCCTACAGACAAAAATCAGAGGATACAACTGACGATTTACTATAAAACCAGAAAAACGGCCAGCCTACTCATGAGAAACTCTCCAGACAAAAAACAGAACGCTTTAAAAAGAGACTAACGTCGTCTATGCCTTCAAATGCCCTCTTGGGGACTGTAAGCTCCAAAAAACCCAGTATATAGGCAAGACAACAACATCTCTTTCTAGGCGTTTAACGATGCATAAGCAACAGGGCTCCATTAAGGAACATATAATTTCTTCCCACAACCAAACCATTGCCAGAGAAATCCTAGTAAACAACACAGAAATCATCGATAGATACAGCGATAGCAGGCGGCTTGACGTTTGCGAGGCACTACACATCAAGAAGTCAACACCAGCAATCAACAGCCAATTATTGCACAACTATATTCTACCCACCTCAAGAATCCGCTCCAATATAGAAGCATCAAGAAATATGGACCAATAGGCTTTCTACAAACACTTCTATTCAATATCCATTGTTTCGTGTTCTGTCTTGTGTTGATGAAATTAATACCCTATTAATACTCTTGTTCTGTCTTGTGTCTTGTGTTGATGAAATTAATACCCTATTAATGCCACATCCTGTTCTGTCTTGTGTTAATGCCACATCACCCCTTCCACCTCACTCAAATGTAGATATAAAATCGGAGATGCGTAAGTTCTATTCAGTTGTGTATTTGTGAACTAAAGTCTTTGAAAATGTAATAAGTTTTACGAAACGCGCTCGTGTCGCGTCAGACTAGAAATAAAAATGAATTTTGGAGAATTGATTTTTGATTTACCTCCAACAGTGAAAAGAAATGTACGAAAGATTGAGAAAATTCGTGTTAGAATTATTAATCTTACTTTTTCGGTCATATTTAATAATATATATATATATATATATATATATATATATATATATATATATATATATATATATATATATATATATATATATATATAAATATATATATATATATATATATATATATATATATATATATATATATATATATATATATATATATATATATATATATATATATATATATATATATATATATATATATATATATATATGTCGTACCTAGTAGCCAGAACTCACTTCTCAGCCTACTATGCAAGGCCCGATTTGCCTAATAAGCCAAGTTTTCATGAATTAATGTTTTTTCGTCTACCTAACCTACCTAACCTAACCTAACCTAGCTTTTTTTGGCTACCTAACCTAACCTTACCTATATATATAGGTTAGGTTAGGTTAGGTAGGGTTGGTTAGGTTCGGTCATATATCTACGTTAATTTTAACTCCAATAAAAAAAAATGGACCTCATACATAGTGAAAAGGGTTGCTTTATCATTTCATAAGAAAAAAATTATAGTAAATATATTAATTCAGGAAAACTTGGCTTATTAGGCAAATCGGGCCTTGAATAGTAGGCTGAGAAGTGAGTTCTGGCTACTAGGTACGACATATATATATATATATATATATATATATATATATATATATATGCGAACAAGCCTGAATGGTCCCCAGGACATATGCAACTGAAAACTCACACCCCAGAAGTGACTCGAACCCATACTCCCAGAAGCAACGCAACTGGTATGTCCGGTCGTGATGGTCAAGTGGATTAAGGCGTCTTGTACATACCAGTTGCGTTGCTTCTGGGAGTATGGGTTCGAGTCACTTCTGGGGTGTGAGTTTTCAGTTATATATATATATATATATATATATATATATATATATATATATATATAAATATATATATATATATATATAAATATATATATATATATATATATATATATATATATATATATATATATATATATATATATATATATATATATATATATATATATATATATATATATATATATATATATATATATATATATATATATATATATATATATATATATATATATGTCGTACCTAGTAGCCAGAATGCACTTCTCGGCCTACTAAGCAAGGCCCGATTTGCCTAATAAGCCAAGTTTTCCTGAATTAATATATTTTCTCTATTTTTTTTCTTATGAAATGATAAAGCTACCTATTTCATTATGTATGAGGTCATTTTTTTTTTATTGGAGTTAAAATTAACGTAGACATATGACCGAACATAACCAACCCTACCTAACCTAACCTAACCTATCTTTATAGGTTAGGTTAGGTTAGGTAGCCGAAAAAGTTAGGTTAGGTTAGGTTAGGTTAGGTAGGTTAGGTAGTCGAAAAACAATTAATTCATGAAAACGTGGCTTATTAGGCAAATTGGGCCTTGCATAGTAGGCTGAGAAGTGCGTTCTGGCTACTAGGTACGACATATATATATATATATATATATATATATATATATATATATATATATATATATATATATATATATATATATATATATATATATATATATATATATATATATGCTTGCATTCTTTCTAGAGATAATATGTTTTTCTTTTTTTTTTACAGATGACACACCGCTGTGCATAGATTTGGCATCCAGCAGCGCTGAGAGCGGTAGTGAGAGTGACACACCCAACTCAGCAGAGTGGACATTACCCATATCCGGCTATCAGCCCTCAACTCACAGGGAGGGGAGGGGTCGTTCACGGGCTTACTCTACCCCCCTTTCCTCCCCCAGCCCCATACCCCAATCAATCAGCGACAGCAGCAGCAGGAACAGCAGCAGCATCAGCAGCAGTGGTGAGAACACTACCGTTAACATCAGCATCACAGACCGTGAGAATAGCCTTGACTCAGACGACAGCTCAGCAGACCTTGACCTTGACTCATCAGCGTCTGTCCGTTCTGACTGGTTAGCACCGTCTGGCATAATAGCTGACCGTGCAGTGTCGCCCATTCATCTCGGAGGGGGACTATCACCACCCCCCACCCCCCCTAGTCCTCTCCCATCACCCCCCCCCCACCTCTCTCTCCCTCTCCCCCACCTGCCCTAGAAATTCAACCTCAGCTACTGGATCGAATTGATAACTATAATGGTGGTTATGTTCGGCTTTCATTCTCCATACCAGAACATGTTAACACCTCCCCAGGACTCTATCTGAGAACATACAGTGATTTTTTCATTAATGAGATACGTGCCCTTTTCTCTCCACAACACCCATCACTCCTAATTTACCCAGACATCACTCTAATTGTGCGGAATTTAAATGTACAACAAGACGGTGAGGAGGAGGAGAATCTATTGGATCCTATAAATAACGATGGCTTTCCCATATGAGGTGAGGGGCGAAGAATAACTCTAGTGGAGGTAGACACTCATTGATTTTTGGGCTGACGAATTGACAGGGAAAATATCCCAGTACCTTGAAGAGAGGGAGGGGTCCAATGTCTTGGTTGAGCGGCTCACCGGGTTTTACATTAACTGTGGTCAGATTGAACATCCGATAAGATTAGGCTCGCATGTAGACTACCCTGAAGGCATGCGTGGAAAAAAATTGGTTTTCAATCCAGAGGGAGAAACGGATATTTGCCTTATGCAGTGTGTTGCTGCTTATAATTGTCTAGCTAAAGGGATGCGACTAGGTAATATCCGCGCTAGATCTGTGAATGCTGGTTGGTGTCTCAGACATATTAATTGGCCAGCAGATGTCAATTCTGCAGTGACGTTTGAGGATATTCACAAGGTAGAAAAAATGAATAAAGTCAGTATATTCATCTATTCACTAGAAAGAGATGAAAATGCTAGACGACGACAACGACACTACATTACACTAGCTAGGAAGGGAAGAGGGGGATATACAGATGTCATACCATTGCTGATGTTGGAAGCTCAACACTTAGTATTCATTAAGGATTTTAACCAATATGTACGTAATATGCGCAGCAATCCAGATCGCATCCCAAGTCATCACAGCTTTTGTCATTGTTGTATGATATCACTCCCAGCAGATCGCATGCAGAGTCATGAAAGTACATGCAAAGTACATCAGACTCTCAAATTCTACCCACCAGAGAGGAAGATTACTTTCCGTAACTATGGACGGGGATATGGTCCTAGTCACATGTGCTTTTATGACTTTGAGTGCATGTTAGATCGCTCGAACCCTAAGGGAATGATAGAATCACGTCACAACGCAGTGGCGTATGCGTACATTATCATTGACAGACAGATGAATATTGTTGAGAAAGATACTTATTTGGGTAAAGATGCGGCCAATCACTTTGTGACCACGCTAGAAGCGTCATGAGCTAGAATCAAGAAGGGGTTAGTATCCTATGAACTTCACATGTCCCAGCAACAGCAGGCGATATTTGAGACAAAAACGGCCTGTGAACTCTGTGATGAACCTTTTAACGGGGAAGATGTAATCAAAGTCCGTCATCACGACCACACAGTAAGATTCCACAATTATCAAGCAGCTTACTGTGATAGATGTAATTTGCAGTGTGTAAATTCATACAAGTTCCTATACACTTTTTCACACAACGCTTCCTATGATTTAGGAGTAATCCTAAACGAGATGAGAGATAGACCAGGGAGTGAAATAGATATATTAGCTAAGGATGGATTTAAATTTATGAAAGTTGATGTGAACAACTTAAGATTTTTGGATAGTTTAGCCCTTCTCAACGGCTCGCTAGGAAGAATAGCCAAGGATCATATTGATAGTGGGAAACCTACCACATTCACTTTGGCTATGTTAAAAGGTGTAAATAAAGCGGCCATCCCAAAACTGCTCAAGGGTAAACAATCATTCTGCTATGATTATTTATCCTCTATGTCTGTGTTAGATGAACCACACCTTCCTTCTCGCGATAAGTTTTACAATACACTAAAAGACGAAGAGTTGTCAGAAAAAGATTATAAACAAGCCTTAGAAATTTTTGATTTGGCTAAATGTCGCAACATAGGGGAGTATCTGCTCCTTTACCTCAAAGTGGACACAGGTTTGCTAGCTGATGTGTTCACAGTCTGGCGAGATACCATGCTTGCTCTCTACAAATTAAACATTTCCCACTACATTTCTTTACCCTCATTTGCTTGGGATGCATTCTTGCTTAAATCGAAAGTTGAACTTGATGTTGTGTCAGACCCATTGTTATATGATTTACTTCGTCGGAATCTCCGAGGTGGCTTCACCAGTGTGACGAGACAGTACACGAATGTGGAGAACCAGCACACAGGCTTAGATCTAGGGGAAGATAGTAGCTACATCATTTACTTAGATTTTAATAGTCTTTACGGGGCGTGTATGACTGAACTGCTCCCTCGTGGCGGGATCCGGAAACTGACACACAATGAGCGTGACGTGCTGCTAGAGCAAGGCTTGGAGAATATCCCATGTGATGGGTCCAAGGGATATTGGGTGTTGTGTGATACACTGCAGGTCCGACCTGAGGTAGCTAGGTATACAGATGAACTGCCCCTTGTTCTTTCACATACTTGCATTACCGAGGAACACATTTCACCCTACAGTAAGAATATTCTTACAGAAGAAAGTCGCGGCCTGCCTAAAAACAACACTAAATTAATTGCTTCTCACCTTCCTCAGAAAGACTACCTCGTTAGTCTGGACTTGTTACAGTTACTCATGCGCATTGGATTAGAAGTAGCTAAAGTTCACGACATCTACGAATTCGAGCAGGAGAGCTACCTTAAAGACTTCATTGAAACCAACGTTCATGAACGTGCCAGTACCAAATGCGCGATAAAAAAAAGGCTTTCAAACTCGTATCAAACTCTATATATGGAAAGAGTCTCACAGATGTATCTAAATATGGGAACAAACACTATTTGGTCACAGATCGTAGACATTTCCTGAAACATGCTCGAAACCCGTTCTTCAAGCGGAGTCTTTTGTTAAGTAAGGAACGTGTGATATGTACTATCAAGCAGAAGTCTCTCCTAGTCAGCACTCCTACGTATCTGGGTTATCATATACTTCAAATTGCTAAGAGGCGTCTCTATGAGTTCTGGTATGATGTTGTCAAACCTGCGTACGGGGATAAAGCGAGTCTGTTATATACAGACACAGACTCTTTCATCATTAAACTGGACTGTCAGGATGTGTTTGAAGAGTTGAATAAGTCTCCTCTCTTCGACTGTATGGATTTTAGTAATTTTAATGACACACATCCATCCTACTCTAAAGCGCGAGAAGGTGAACTAGGATTGCTCAAGTCTGAAATAGGCTCTAAGATTATTAACCAGTTAATTGCTCTCAGACCTAAAACATATTCGTTCACCACACATGATGGAGAGCACACTTGTAAGTGTAAGGGCGTACCATACCACCTACAAGAGAAACTCTCACATGACTCGTTTCAGCACACTCTTGAAACAAACACTTCAATCAGGTTTGTGTCGAGATCTATACGCAACGTGCAAGGAAAGATTTGTACATGTCGCAGTACCTGCAGAGGTTTGTCAGCGTTTGACGATAAACGCTACATTTTAAGCCCCACACAGTCCCTAGCGTATGGTCATCCTGATATTCCCAATAACAATGATGATGAGATGGATGTAGAAGTGGGAGAGGAGGAGGAGATGGAAGAAGTGTTTATGGAGGAGGAAGTAGAGCAAGCACAGAGACTCTACCCAATATTCCGCCCCTGGAGCAAACGCGATGTTACAGCTCAGAAACTATTCAACCCTCACTAGATTTTATGTTGTACAATTGTTAGTTAGTATTAAGATGGATGCCCCATATGACTAGAACTATTTATACTAAATGAATAGGATGTTAATATTATTGTTTGTGAACTGTAAGAACTATGATTAGTTTTAAAAATGTTGTTGCTGTACACTAAACACCTGTAAATGACTATGATTGTATAAATACCATCACATTTCCTTAGTTTTAGCAGTTTTAACGAAGCATTAATCATGGACAGTTCCTATGATATAATCCATGAGGAACATCTAGATATTTTCAGAGAACCATCTCGTGTTATTATTGCTGGTTATTCAAACAGCGGAAAATTCTACTTGTGCAGTAAACTTGTAAGGAAGTATCAACACAAGTTCTCCTCAATAATCATATGCGGAGGAGGTTACTCTGAATTACGATCAGATCCACAAATTAAAGGGAAGCTTATCGAGCATTCAACCATTATTGATCCTGTGGAAGAGCGAGTGGATAATGACTCGCATATCTTAGTAATCTATGATGACCTTTTTACAGAGTCTGCGAATTCAAAAATCGTATCAGACATGTTTACTAGGGGCCGACATTTCATGGTTTCCGTCATATAGATTACTCAAAACATATTTTTTCCTGGTAAATATTCGAGGAATATTAGTTTAAATGCTTCTCATTTCATATTGGTTAAATCACGAGACCTGTCACAAATTGAAACACTCGGACGACAAATATTTGGGAAAGTGGATTCAAAGAAATTTGTAGAGTTATATAAGCAAGTTATTAGCCAACCCTACGGCTATTTGCTAGTAGATCTGGGCTCGAACACTCCATCTACGATAACATTACGCGGTAATATTGTTCACGAACCGCCCTATGAGATAGTTTACCAATGGTGAGCAAGAAAGATGTATTGGAACGAGTATATAACGACCCCTCATCTAGCGGGGGGCTTGGAAGGGTACAGAGATTGTATAAGGCCGCCAAATTAATCACATCTAGTATAACTCTAGCCGATATAAAGGACTATCTGAAAAGCTCTGACTCCTATACGTTGCATTATTTACAACCACATAAATTCCCTCGGCGTCGGGTGTTAAGCCCTAAACCACGACTATTTCAAGCTATAGACTTGGCCGAGATGAGTTTATTGGACAAACATAATGACGGAGTGAAATATTTACTCGTATGTGTAGATATTTTCTCCAGGTACGCCCAAGTAGTACCCTTACGCGCCAAGGATGGGAAAAGTACCAGTAAAGCTCTGGCTTTAATTCTAGATTCACCTCATTCTCAGGGAGTGCACAAAATTAATTCTGATCGAGGTAGAGAATTTTATAACGCCACTATGAAAAAAATGCTGGCGGCAAGGAAAGTACAGTTATATAGTGTATTTTCTCAGGAGACTAAAGCTTCAATCGCTGAGCGGTTCATACGTACTTTAAAAGGTAAACTTTACAAGTTTATGACGGCGCACAACACTTTAAAATACATGCAGGCTCTACCAGATATTGTGAAAACATATAATTTAACCCCACACAGAGGATTGAAGGGGAAGACACCCACGGAGGTGCACGCTCTATCCTCGCCCAGCGAACACGCCAAACAATTTGATTTAATGTATAAAAGCCCGAGCAAATCAAAGAGAACTGTCATTCCTCGATTGAATGTTGGTGATACAGTACGCATCACTCTATCTGATCGCATTTCCAAGTTTAAGAAAGGGTTTAAGCAGCAGAACACCCGAGAGATATTTATAGTTACACGTATTGATCGGAGACAACACATCCCTTTATACTTTCTAAAAGATCTGAATGGGGAAGAAATTGATGGTGGCTTCTATAAACAAGAATCTATAAATCTATAAACTATAAGATTTATATACATATATAATATATACATATATATATATATATACATATATAACTATGAATCTATAAACAAGAATCTATAAATCAAGAATCTATCTTCTATATCTGCCCGAAACGCTTTGCGTAATAGTGGCTTGGGATGCCGTTCTTGGGTTGGACTTAACAGCCACAGCAGACATTGCCCCCAAGCAGACACCTAGGGCACATTTCAATAACCCCACGGGATTGACGGATGTCTACTACATGGTTTCCTGCACAGATACTACATCTCTGACCTGGCTGTTGCATTACTGGACGTAGTGAGTGCGTTGGTAACACCTGAAGCATTGACATAGGCGGCAGTATCGTTGCCTGGAGATCTGATGGGGTGTGCAGGCCACACCAAAACATTTGAGGCCGTTGTCAGCCGCGAGAGTGGCCTCTGCTGGAGACTTGAGGGTGGCTCTCAGGTTTCCATCCTGCTGGATGAGGTTTGCTGAAAGAGCAGTCAATGACTGGTTCTGAAGGTTGATGCTGTGGATGATATAGGCAATCGTTCTTTCGGCGATAAGAACGCTCACTTGGTAGACGATGTACTTCTTACCGCCAGATAGTGGTGGGGTGGTACGAGAATCAGGTTTTCTGGTTCTAATGCCTCGATTGTTGTGGGATTGAACAGGCCTTGGAGTGTTGCAGCACTGATGAACAGAATCTGGAGTTCATTTTCCTCCATGATGATGTCGATGAAAACACCAGAGTTTTCCGTCAAGAGGACCGGAATCTCGGCCTTGGTGAAGGTTCCTAGGAACCAAACCTTGATTCAGTGGAACATGGTGCTATTTAATTGGCACCAGGAGTGAAGAAAGAGTCCTCTTCATCGGGTCAGTGCCGATGGAGGATAGCTTTTTATCTGGATAGTGCTCTGATCGCCAATTCACATTACTGAAGAAGGCCTTCCGTCTCCTCCCGGTATAAAACGCCAGGATGGGAGTGGGGTTGACATTCTAAGAGTGAAGCGCTTTTGTTGTAGTTGTTACAGATTCAGCTACTGGGAACAAAAGTTCCAAGTAGCCTGGCTATGGTGAGCCCGTAGTGGACTTACCTGGCACCGGAGCGGGGCTGTAACTTTTTTCAAGCAAGTTGTGGAGGCGAGAGTGTGAAGCGCTTCGTGAGAAGTTATATATAACTGACCGCCCCCCCCCCCACACCTTATTTCGTCGCCATGCTTTCATGTAGTCAGGTGAAGATCGACAAATCACGAGCCTGTGCAGGCGATGAGTCACAATAACGTGGCTTATGCTGACCAGACCACACACTAGAAAGTGAAGGCACGCAGACGTTTCGGTCTGTCCTGGACCATTCTCAAGTAGATTGTGTCGAGGAAGTCGACTGCCTTCCTCACTAAGTAGTGTGACGGAGTTCCCCCCCCCCTTTTAATTCTCCCACGCCTGCAGTAAGAGTCATGTCTGCTTTTCCCAAGCGTTCTCTACGTTGCAGGCTACAATTTGATATATGGGAGAGAGTGAAGTGTTCTCGGAGAGCCGAGAAATTTGTGAAATAGTAATATTTTGGCCTGTGGTTTAGGCCCTTTAGGGAGCCAAGATGGCGCTTGCCTCCCTAATCTCCCGCCAAAACCGTGTGACGTCAGTGGCACCGGATTGGTCACCGACAGCAATGTGGCACCGGGAGCCAATGAAAACTTCCCGTAGCGAAAGTGACGTCACGAAGGAAGGGGGTCCGGCCCGCGAGCCGGGCTGGCGCCATCAGTCAGACACGACACGTCATAGAGGTCGGACGTGCGACGGTTGGTCCTGTCAGTTGGACAGTTGTTTCCCGCTCCCGTGGATTTACGCGTCACCTGAAGTCCGCCAGTACTCTGAGAAGTCTTCCCTAGTTCATGTGTTGAACCAGAAGAGGGAATTGACGGTTATTTGAGCAACAAGTGCTCCAGTCAGGTACTGTGCCAGAAGCAGTGAAGCCGTGCAGTGACGTATGTGACGTCTGTGGCAATTCACCAGTTCGTGACAGCGTAGTGGCTGACAGAGCCACTGGGTAGCTGAGGAAGAGAGGACTATTTGGGGAAACCGGACGACTGTAGCTGAGACGTAGGCGACAGCCATTGATGGGAGAAGACGACGGCCAGGAGACCGACTCCAACCTTCAAGAAGTCAAGAAGGAGGACGGACCTGCAGTGAGGAGGCACGGAGACGACGCGCTAAACGGTGGGACGACGAGAGGCTCTGGTAGGACACGACGACGTGTAGTGTGGGGGCGTTCCCGACACGAGGACCAGGAGCTACATCTCGACTCTCATCGGAGGATAGGGTGAAGTAGGTGTTTCTAGTTCCCTCCCCATTCCCCTTTAGTTAGCTATATTATTCGGCTATATTATCTAGCCTGAGGATTTTATATGTCGTGAGCAAGTCTCACCCATGTCACGGTAAAGCACCAGTGTGCTAGACAGTACTATCAAGAGTACTTGTAATATTCATGTTGATTATTGGTGTGTACAGGCACCAGGAACAAGTGATAAATTTACTGTGTTGTGTATATCTTTCTATAGATTTTGATATGAACATATAGTGGTAAATTATATATAATATTATGCCAGTATTTGAAAGTTAGGCTGTGTGCCCAGAAATCATTTATTTTCCATGTATTGATATTTGATGTATCTACATTATATATGCTATGTTCATACAGTGATTATTCATTTGTGAGTACAGTGAATTATTGCGTTATCACCCACGAGAGAAAGTACTGAAAACTCCAGTGTTAATATGTCATAATATATTGTGGGATGAATAACAGTGTAAGACCATTACAGTGAGTCATGGTAGCGTTGATTGTAGAAAAGACTGTTTGAGCCTGAGTGCAGTGTAACTGAGTAATACGGTCTATTTGTGCCAATATCGAGTGTGCGAGTTTCTAGTAATATTGGAGAATTTAAAGAAACAGCGCGCGTGAATCTAGAAAACAAGCAAAGAGCTTCCGCGCGGGGGGCCAGGCGATCAGCTGTTCTTGACACTTGATGAGGAAGGGGGAGGTGTTGCCCCCTAGTGATCGCAGACTATTCGTGGGAATTACCGGCCGCGTCAGGATCAGTTGATTTATTTGTTATTGTTTGGCCTTGCGACACCTTTCATACATTTTAAGTAAAATACAAAATTACCTTTGTGTTTTTATCATTTCCTCCATTGATCTTGTGGCTACATTATACTGAAAGCATTGAGTGATAACAATAAGTACCTGCCTGATTCCTGATCTTTTGAGTGTGACCTTGCCAAGGCTACCACTAATTCCACCAGTCCACTGATGGTGTTACTGGCCACCTAAAACACCAGTTGGCGACCTTGTGGTTAACCGTAGAGCCCGATTGTTGGGGAGGGCACACGACAGTCAAGTGAACGAGTCGTGTTCTCACTCTTTCTTAATAAGAGGCCGTTAAGATTGACTGGGAGACTCTGCTGGCGTGCAGTGGCGCCGTGAGGATCGAGTGAAGACCCGCAGGGCTACGGTAAGTGACCTTGAGCATAACTATTGCTCACCCCAGACTAGAGTGAAGAGAGGTAAATCCCCAACATTGGCGACCTTGCCAGGATATAGATCGAAGTAAAGTTTGCAGTGGTGGTACTTGGCAGTGGTGTTAGAGATCAGGCGCAGGTTATCACTCATAGCACAAGATGGAGGATGATAAAGTAACCAGATTTATTGACTCTAGAGATGAACAGGTGCTGGAAGAGTGCACCAAGGCACAGTTACAGGCTATAGCAGATCATTTTGGAATAAAGCTGAAATCTGCCAGAGTTGGTGAAAGAAGAATAGAGATAATGGCTCAGCTCAGGGCTCGAGACGAAGCTTTGGGGGAGGAACTGGCCCCAAACACCTGCCAGTGTGGGTGAACACCTGAGTATTGGTGGAAGCAGCAGGGAATCCAGCGGCAGCAGGAACAGCATTAAGCTGGAAATAATGAAGTTGCAGCTGGAAGCACAGCAGCGCAAAGAAGAGCGAGAAGCACAGCGGCGCAAGGAAGAGCGAGAAGCAGAAGCGCAGCTGAGGAGAGAAGAAGCACAACAGCGCAAAGAAGAGCGAGAAGCACAACAGCGCAAGGAAGAGCGAGAAGCAGAAGCGCAGCTGAGGAGAGAAGAAGCACAACAGCGCAAAGAAGAGCAAGAGCGAGAAGCACAGATGAAGCGTGAGGAGCGAGAAGCACAACAGCGCAAGGAAGAGCGAGAAGCACAGCTACGCCGAGAAGAACAAGAGCGAGAAGCACAGCTACGCAGGGAAGAACACGAGCAAGAAGCGCAACTACGCAGGGAAGAACACGAGCGAGAAGCTAGGATGAGACAACAGGAAATAGATGCCAACAAGGAGGTGGAGCTGAAGCGAGCTGAACTGGGACTAGGTGCCCCTGCCCCACCGCAAACGGAAGACCGACGAGTGAGGGAACGAGACCTGCCGGTCTTTGTGCCTAGTGAAGCCGAAAGTTTCTTCGATCACTTTGAGAGAGTTGCTGCTATGAAGAGGTGGCCGAGGGCGGAGTGGGCGGAGTTGGTCCAAGGGAGGCTCACAGGTGAAGCTCGTGAAGCCTTCACTATGCTCGACTTCCAGGAATGCACCAACTACGATGCGGTAAAACGAGCTGTGCTCCGTTCCTTTAAGCTCACGCCAGAGTGTTACCGGAAGAGGTTTAGAGAATGTACCCGGTTGCCAGGAAAGTCGTATGCGGAGACGGCGAGGGACATAGAAAGAAAGCTCCTTAAGTGGCTGGACTCTGAAGAAGCAAGGTCGGTCGAAGAGGTCAAGGAACTAATGGCCATGGAAAAGTTTATGTCCGTGCTCTCTCCTGAGATCAGGATGAGGATAAAGGAGGCGGACATAAAGGACCTGAGGGCCGCAGCCGACCGGGCCGACATGTTAGAGGAAGCACTACGCCCACGCCGAGAGGGACAGCACCGACCACCCGCATACGTCGGAAACGATAGGAGTTATAGAAGGACGGATGGATGGAGGACAGGAGCGAGTTCTCCCAAATCCCACCTCTCAAGTTGGAACACCCGAGGATCAAAAGGTATTGTAGAGCCGATAGAGGAGAGCCAAGCTGAAAGCTCGGGAGTTGTTACTGCAACGAAGGAAACAACAAGCGGTGCGGGAAAGACAGAGGGTGCGACGGCCTCTGGAGGCAGTGCTAAGGCGAGCGGTGGCAGATGGTCTCCGCCGAGGGGCCGCTGCTACAACTGCGGAATACCCGGACACGTCGCGTGGGAATGCAGACGCCCTAAGCAGCGGGGACATGTTGCTTTAGTGATGTTCGAGGACCAGAGGGCCGAGGGAGTGCGGGATGAACCCGTGCTGAATGGGGAGAAGAAAGTTCACCCGTTCATGTGTCAAGGAACCGTAAGGATGGGGGTCGCAGACCCCATCCCCGTGAAGATGCTAAGAGACACCGGGGCTGACTTTACCCTGGTAAGTGAAACCCTGTTCCCCGAGGGTTACAAGAATACCAGTGTGGGGGTGGCAAGTGTGACCACTGTGGGAGGCCCAGTGAGGATGCCCCTACACCAGGTAACTTTAAATTCCGAATATGGCTGCAAGACCCTAGTGGTGGGAGTCTGTACATCAATGCCCAAGATGGAGGCACGCGTCATCTTGGGGAATGACGCGTGTGGAGGATATGTCCTCCCAGCATCTCGTGAAAGGCGAAGAGTGCATAGAACAGTACAAGAAGACAGGCGGAGAGTTGAACGCCTGTGGGGACGAGAAGGGAATCGCACCGGGGGCGATCCCAGTTTGTACTGTGACACCGAGACAACGCGAAGAACAAGGAGGTTGTGGATCTGATGGGGCTGAGGAGTCGACTGACAGCCTGGGAACAGATCACCTCTGCGTAGGACCCAGAGAACGAGTGGATGGCGAAAGTAGCCCGAATGGTGAGTTGCAGGTGACACTCACCAGTTCTCCAGGGGTAAACCGCACTCGTCTCGGAAAGTTGCAGCAGGAGGAGTTCCCCGAATTGGTTAGTGAGGCCGAAGGAGGACGTGTGGGTCCTGAGAAGGCTTACTTTCCATTTATCTATATTATATATGCCATGCTATTTATGATGAGGGAACGATGGACACCAGGAGCGACCGTGGGAACGGTGAATAAATATGTCCAGAAGTTCAAAGAACGTCTCACAAGAGCGAAGGAACTGGCTAGGAAACTCCTGAAGAAGGCGCAACGTAAGATGTCGGAGTGGTACGACAGGAGAGCTGCGCAGAGGAATTTTCAGGTCGGATACCAAGTAATGGTTGTGCTGCCAGGTAAAGGTAGGGTGACCAAGTCGCGGTTCAAGAGACCATACCGAGTGCTGCGACGGTTGGGTCCAGTGTCGTACGAGATTGGGAAGCCGGATGGACCCCGAAAGAAACAGGTGTGTCGCGCAGACCGCCTGAGACCTTTCTTCAATGTGGAAGGAAGAGCCGCCAGGCAGGACAGAACGAGTACCAGAGAACCCCAGCGGAAGACGGGTCTGAGTGTACCGAGGGACCGAGAACTCCCGGAGGAGGAAAGTAAGTGGTCCAGGGCGGACGGCACCAGTCTCACCCGCACTGAGAGTCTGACAAGGATCAAGGTCAAGCACATCAAGGGGAAGGACGACGTAGTAGCGGACGCCCTATCCCGCATACACTAACGAGACATGACTCTTATTTTAAGGGGAGGGGTATGTGACAGGAGTTCCCCCCCCCCTTATAATTCTCCCACGCCTGCAGTAAGAGTCATGTCTGCTTTTTCCCAAGCGTTCCCTACGTTGCAGGCTACAATTTGATATATGGGAGAGAGTGAAGTGTTCTCGGAGAGCCGAGAAATTTGTGAAATAGTAACATTTTGGCCTGTGGTTTAGGCCCTTTAGGGAGCCAAGATGGCGCTTGCCTCCCTAATCTCCCGCCAAAACCGTGTGACGTCAGTGGCACCGGATTGGTCACTGACAGCAATGTGGCACCGGGAGCCAATAAAAACTTCCCGTAGCGAAAGTGACATCACGAAGGAAGGGGGTCCGGCCCGCGAGCCGGGCTGGCGCCATCAGTCAGACACGACACGTCATAGAGGTCGGACGTGCGACGGCTGGTCCTGTCAGTTGGACAGTTGTTTCCCACTCCCGTGGATTTACGCGTCACCTGAAGTCCGCCAGTACTCTGAGAAGTCTTCCCTAGTTCATGTGTTGAACCAGAAGAGGGAATTGACGGTTATTTGAGCAACAAGTGCTCCAGTCAGGTACTGTGAGAGAAGCAGTGAAGCCGTGCAGTGACGTATGTGACGTCTGTGGCAATTCACCAGTTCGTGACAGCGTAGTGGCTGACAGAGCCACTGGGTAGCTGAGGAAGAGAGGACTATTTGGGGAAACCGGACGACTGTAGCTGAGACGTAGGCGACAGCCGTTGATGGGAGAAGACGACGGCCAGGAGACCGACTCCAACCTTCAAGAAGTCAAGAAGGAGGACGGACCTGCAGTGAGGAGGCACGGAGACGACGCGCTAAATAGTGGGACGACGAGAGGCTCTGGTAGGACACGACGACGTGTAGTGTGGGGGCGTTCCCGACATGAGGACCAGGAGCTACATCTCGACTCTCATCGGAGGATAGGGTGAAGTAGGTGTTTCTAGTTCCCTCCCCATTCCCCTTTAGTTAGCTATATTATTCGGCTATATTATCTAGCCTGAGGATTTTATATGTCGTGAGCAAGTCTCACCCATGTCACGGTAAAGCACCAGTGTGCTAGACAGTACTATCAAGAGTACTTGTAATATTCATGTTGATTATTGGTGTGTACAGGCACCAGGAACAAGTGATAAATTTACTGTGTTGTGTATATCTTTCTATAGAATTTGATATGAACATATAGTGGTAAATTATATATAATATTATGCCAGTATTTGAAAGTTAGGCTGTGTGCCCAGAAATCATTTATTTTCCATGTATTGATATTTGATGTATCTACATTATATATGCTATGTTCATACAGTGATTATTCATTTGTTAGTACAGTGAATTATTGCGTTATCGCCCACGAGAGAAAGTACTGAAAACTCCAGTGTTAATATGTCATAATATATTGTGGGATGAATAACAGTGTAAGACCATTACAGTGAGTCATGGTAGCGTTGATTGTAGAAAAGACTGTTTGAGCCCTGAGTGCAGTGTAACTGAGTAATACGGTCTATTTGTGCCAATATCGAGTGTGCGAGTTTCTAGTAATATTGGAGAATTTAAAGAAACAGCGCGCGTGAATCTAGAAAACAAGCAAAGAGCTTCCGCGCGGGGGGCCAGGCGATCGGCTGTTCTTGACACTTGATGAGGAAGGGGGAGGTGTTGCCCCCTAGTGATCGCAGACTATTCGTGGGAATTACCGGCCGCGTCAGGATCAGTTGATTTATTTGTTATTGTTTGGCCTTGCGACACCTTTCATACATTTTAAGTAAAATACAAAATTACCTTTGTGTTTTTATCATTTCCTCCATTGATCTTGTGGCTACATTATACTGAAAGCATTGAGTGATAACAATAAGTACCTGCCTGATTCCTGATCTTTTGAGTGTGACCTTGCCAAGGCTACCACTAATTCCACCAGTCCACTGATGGTGTTACTGGCCACCTAAAACACCAGTTGGCGACCTTGTGGTTAACCGTAGAGCCCGATTGTTGGGGAGGGCACACGACAGTCAAGTGAACGAGTCGTGTTCTCACTCTTTCTTAATAAGAGGCCGTTAAGATTGACTGGGAGACTCTGCTGGCGTGCAGTGGCGCCGTGAGGATCGAGTGAAGACCCGCAGGGCTACGGTAAGTGACCTTGAGCATAACTATTGCTCACCCCAGACTAGAGTGGAGAGAGGTAAAACCCCAACAGTAGGTAGTTATAATTTGTAACTACAATATATAAATATAGGTCAAATTTGTACAGGTCAATGCTAACATTAAAAATATTAGGACATTGGTTAATTTGGGCTGACTAAATTAAATTGCGTTCATCAAAACTCCTGCACTTAGCAATATGTTTTGGCTCTCCAATTAATATTATGACTATATAGACTGGCATGTATCTTATCTTGAGATAATTTTGGGGCTTAGCGTCCTTGCGGACCGGTCCTCGACCAGGCCTCATTTTTTGATACACCCCACCAGGAAGCAGCCCGTAGCAGCTGTCTAACTCCCAGGTGCCTATTTACTGCTAGGTGAACAGATACATCAGGGCGAAAGAAACTCTGCCCATTTGTTTCCGCCTCCACCGAGGATCGAACCCGGATCCTCGGAACTACGAATCCGAAGCGCTGTCCATTCAGCTGTCTGGCGTCCTTACATCCACTTATTCACGAGCCATTTATCAGCTTACAAATTCTTCACATACTGTCAATGTCTCACTCCATTTCACTATTTTAAGTACATTCACATTTCTTGATCTATATTTTTCATAGATTTCACAAGCTAATCATAAAACCTTAAAATTACTATATACTCGCGTATTTTCATCATAGATTCTATTGCTAACTATAGTCCCTTGTACAAGATGGCAAGAGAGGCAGCCAAATAATAAACTCTCATAGCTGATGGAACAAGTTCTAGTTGAGTGAATAAGGGGGTGTAAGAAACCACCCTCGTCGATGACCTATTTGACCAAGTTATGTGGATATAAAAAAAAATCCAGGGTGTTTAATACATGTAGCTTCACATCTGGGGAAGAGAGATGGTATCTCTAAATCATTATCAATTAACATGGGATCAAAATAATTCTTAGTATACAACAGAACAACTGCCGGCCAAGCAATATTAATATGAAATATTGTTGCATCTTTGGTGAAGCAACTTTTGCTTTGGTCACAGACAATAAAACAGCTACAAATATCTGAAGTAATTCCCATTGAGTAAAACAATCTTCCTAACATCTAATGGGAAGAAAGGAAGTAGAGCGATAAGGAGGTGGCTGAGGAGTCTTGCTGGGGGTCGGTGGAGGATATCTTGTGACTAAAATCTGAATGATGCGGTTCAACTCACCAACCACCAAAGAAAACAATTGCATTTGGCAACCATTGGAGTTGAGCACTGGATCAGCCTCGTTGGCACTGATGATGATAACAGGAAATGACACAGCAAGGAGACATCCACTAATGTACATTGAAGATTGATACATTGTGATAAGTGCAAGGGGAAGGCCAAACCCCATGAAGTACAGCCAGTTCTCTTCGATGAAACTTAATCTCTTGTATAGTTCCCAACCCATGTTGAACCATCTGTACTCAAAGGCAGAGAGTGCATTAAGCATACACAGGTGAATACCGTTTAGGATCAAATCTACACCCACCAGAGGCTCCAGCTTCATCAAGCTAGCGTGTATGAGAAAAAGAAACTGAACAAAGATGGAGATGAGAATATTGGCTACAAGTTTACTGATGCTGCTGATCAGGTGGGGACGTCCTTGGCACTGTCGATATACATTATCAGCTGTGCCTTGAAACCATATCGTGTTAATGATCCTGGAGAGCATGAAGAGTGGCAAGACCCACAATGTGTTGAAGATGGCCCAACTTGTCCTCTTACAAATTACCGCTGACTTGGCCGTTTGCCCGTATGGACAAATATGGACCTAACTTGAAAATTAAAAAAAAAATGACAATATATTTTGATTTTTTTTCCAAAACAGTAAGTTAAGGGTCCGCTGGTAGGTTAGGTGGACAGGAAATTCTCCTTTTAGTTTCAAAACGTCATAAAAAATGTTAATTGAAAGTTTCCTCTCCTAACCTTTCTGAGTAAGCCAGAGGACTCAAATAGAAAACGGGACAGTACATCACTTTTGTGAGCAGATCATTTAAAATTACGTCCATTTTTGGCCGTAGGGCGCATACGACCGAAAAACGACGTTATTTTTAAGAGTACGGGTTGGTGAGGATGGGCAGCACCAACGATGACACTGGCCCCTGTTCCTCATCCAGGAAAAGCCCCAGCACCTGCTTCAGTCCCGGCAGGAACATTTAATGGAAGAATGCTACACTGAGGCCGATAACAGCACCGTTGAGGATGCAACACTGCAATGCAAATGCTATGCATTGTAAGCATGTAAATGCAATGCATTGGATTGTTGGGCCCCTTCTAATCACACAATGTATATAAGTGTGAACTCAAAGATTTACTAGTTTGTTAAAGCTTCACACCCAATTGGTACATGGGATCGAAAACAAACCTCACTCACTCTGCTGAAGACGGGGGTGAGTTCCTGATTAAAATGGGCTTAATCATATTATTTTTTAACCATTAGATTCATACTCAAGTACTCAAGAACTGGGGAAAGTTTAGCTCGCTGTTTAGAGTAACACAATTGAATTTCTAATTTCCGGTTTAGCTTTGGGGAGTATGATAGTAGTGTTGGAAATATTCAACACTTTATTACTAATATTCAGTACCTTCAGAAACTATTCATGTAATGTGTAATATAATTTTACTAACACTACTAACCAGTAGAGTAGTGAAAATAACATGATTTAACTAACTCATAATAACGCCTCATTTCCCCAGAAATTCTAGTCAAGTGTTGCATCAGATCACATGACGAAAGGGAAAATATTTACATTAATAAGAATTATATTAAATTCTCCTAATTTCACATTCTTTAATGAGTATTATTTAATAACACTTTTGCAAGAATATACTTCGTGAACTAAAGCAGATAATACATTTATTTTCGTTTATATAGTATTGTTTATTAGCTGGTAATAATTCTTGCAATTACCAATTGCTATTCCAGCGCATTCACATACGACTGAATTTATATTCAGTACTCTCTCATATTGAACAACGTTCATTTAATTATTATGAAATGAGAATTTGAATATTGTCAAATAAGACAAAGCAATTCTCTGTAATTCCTGATAATCTTTAGTTCCTGTAAACTGGGATATTAATTAAATCATAGATAATATTAAGCGCGCCATAGCAAAACTGCACATGATGAGCTACCCGGGAAGGAGGAAGGACTGGCAAGCGACGCCGTTAAGCTTGAGAGATTGTCTGGAAGCTGGTCAAATTACCGCCTCATCAATCCGCCGTCCCTTCCACTATGGACGCTAGGAGGACGTGACTGCTTCATCATATCACAGACATCAGTATCGGCATATCTATAAGTTCATTTCCCTTGTTCTTTGTGATCACATTTCACATAATAAGTAGGACAATTTGTCGTTATGCTGCACGTCCATTAAAAATAACCAGTAAGTGTATATACAGGGCTATACCACATCTAATTTAGAAATGTGGTATTATAACTCTAGAAGATTTCTACATACTACTCGCCTTTCAGCTTGGAATTACTGATAATAAGGAAGATATGATGCTGCTTCGATCAAGTGTTCCCAGGATAGCCTGATGAAACAAATTTCTCATGACGAAAATATCCCAATGTATGGTAGCTTTCCTTCGTACAGCTAAGCTGTTATTTCGTTCTTGTAGTTTGTAGAATATTATATTTTATTAATCCAAAGATTATTTAAAATCTCCAATATTTCATATTTTCTTCAATATTTCATGTGTATTAATCTTCATTTATTTGTACTTGAAATGCATTAATTTCTCTGTACTAATCAAACCCCCCAAAGTGTGTGGAGGGATTTGGCTTCGTAATTTATTATAACTACAGTTCATTCATTATACAGTAATAGATTTCCATCATACTTATATAAGAGATCCATAGGCACTGGTTCTCCAATTATTAGTTCCTTATCTTAAGGATGGTCCTTCAAATGATTTATGAGATTTATTATCTTGGAGCCAGATTCCCCCAGAAGCAGAACGTATAAACATAGTTGCCTCTAAAAAGAGAGAAGAAACATGTTCAGGGGTATTGTAACCACATCCCGAATTCTAAATATATTTTAGCTATTTTTTCATAAAAAAATTGAATGATGCAGGAAACGCTCGACAGTATTGCTCACTTAAGTTTATGATGATTAAAGTAAAAATTAACGCACAGAGTTTCATATAAACATTATATTTGAAATACCTGCAATCTCTGACTCTGTCCCCTGGGGACATCCTGTCTGCCTTAAGGTCAGGTGACCTTGTGGCTGCGGCAGCTTACCTCCTCCTCCCTGTGATCGCCATTGCGTCCATTTTTATTTGTTTGTTTATTTAATAATTTCCTCTCTGGTAACCACTAAACTAGTCAAGACGTCATCTGCACATTCTACGTTGATTTGTTTTGCTGTATTCATAAAGTTCTTTGGTACTTTCTTATAATTTCGTAATTTAAACCATTTTCATTATCAGTTATTTGACTTATATTTTAATAGCCAGGTGTTGTCTGTAATCTTTGTTTCATCTGGTGAAACACTGAAGGCTTTCTTTGCTTGCCCTGCAATACGTACTTTTTTCTTAAATATTCTTGTCATAATTCGTTTGTATTGAGCCTTCTGTTTTCTGATTAGGCTCTTTAGTGCCATGGTTATTCGTTTTGGGTCACTACTATTTTAAATCAGCAATCTATAGCGTACAACGTTTCTGGGCTTTATTTGTAATCTTTTTAAATAAAAACATTACATCATAATCCAGTAACCACCTCAGTAAACAAGACAAGGCTCAAGAACTGCCCAACTCCCATGTTTAGGTCTGCCAAATTTAAAATTCCCAAAGAACCCCTAAATATATGAATCAGAGGAGAGAAAAATCTGGCGCCTTAAGTTTCTCTCAAATAACTTTTTCGTGTCTCGTTTAAGGTAATTTCCTCATGATCTCTGTTGCTTAACTCGCTCCCTTTTAAGATGCTACTTATCAGTGTCTCCCTGTTACACAAGTCTATATTATCTTATTGTGTTGGCACACAATAAGCTGTATAGCAAATAAAGTTTATTGTACTCAAATTAGTCGGTGTTTGTTAGACACCAATTTTGGTGTTTACTGATGTTTATTGTTAGTTTGTTTGGGGAGCCGGTGGCTGAGCGTGTGGGAAATTTTTACCCACCATATCTAATAATCATCTAAGAAATGTATAATTTCTATATCATATAAAAAATCATATCTAAATCGTATCAAAATCATATTAGAATCATTATAGATTCATTATATAGCTTGATCCTAGATGACAATGTCACTGTGAACACGTAGGCAACAGGGCCCTATTGATGCCTACGTGACTTTGTGGCATGATCTCTCAAGGATCCAGAAGCTTCTAGAAGGATTTGTTAATTAAAAAAACTATTGGAACATTTATTCAACATCCGGTAGGGATAAAATCGAATCCTTAATAAGAATCAGTGGTACTATCAAGTGCTACTAATAATCTTTATATCCTATATCTAATTATATTATAATCACATCTTATCTCAATCATAAGTCTAGACTGTAAAATAATCAATCAATATTCATAGAAGGCTACCGTGCTCAGGGAGCATGGCAGGGCGATGGGGGGGAGTGAAGCGCCCACCAAGACAGCCCGGGCACTCGTGTTTGATTACAACTGAGGTGAACAAGTGACGGATCCTTAGCGAACATTACCAGCTCAAGGACACCTTATCTAATATCTTTATCACCAGTGAACACTCTCTAGAACTGGGGAGTATCTGGACAATATCTACAAGGAAAATCCTAGAACATTTATATAAAATAAGAGTGTATAGTGGAGATCACAGTGACACGGTTTCCACCACCTTCATTCCTAATCTTTATCAACTATCATTCTTCTGCAAACTGCAGGGACAATCACGTAGCAACGCTACCAGATCATCATACAGCAACGCTGTGGCAAAATATCGTGCCCAAAACTCAAACAAGAGAGGGTTAATCAGTCTGGCTCCTTGTCAGATAGGCACCCCGACAGGCAGAGAAGTATATTGAAGGTTATTTGGTATATGATTGGCCAATTGTATGCTTGTGTGACCTTTAATATCCTATAAATCTGTCTGTTGGTTAAAAAGCGAGGCAACGCCTCATTTTTCAGTACGTTTATTAAAATTGTAGTGTAGCTGTGAATCTTATCCAGCACTAGACTCGTGAGTGTCCATTGTGTCAGAAAAGAATTCAGCCGCAATAAGTAAAGAAACTCATAAGTGTCCATAGTGTTGGAAGAGATTCAGTCAAGCTAACTGTACCTAATCATAAATTGAATATAAATACATTGCATATATACTTGAATATATAAATTAAGTTATCAATTGCTTGTTTAGTTATTTTTAAGTTATCATATAAGTTCATTTAATTGAATTATTTCTAGTACTTAGTTAACAGTATTTAGACTACAATTAAAAGTCATTTATTAAACTTTTACAATTTAATTTGTTGTTTATAGTATAAGTACATATTGGCTGTTAATAGTTATGGTGCTAGGTTAGACTATGTATGTTTAAATCCCTGATTTAAACAGAGCCAGTGTTCAGTCATACAACTGAATTTATTAAATCTTATCCTTGTATAAAATACAAGCTGATGTGAGATCCCTGTCTACAGGTGGACTGGAACTTCTATCAACTAATTCACCCCACCTGTCCCTTACAGCCCACAATCTGTCATTAGGAAAAGAGGAGCTAGGATTTACAACCCTAGCTAGAGATTTTAATTGAATTAATTTGCAGACAGTAAATTTTTAATTTAGTTCAGTACAAGTCCCTGGTAGTCTCCTCTTATATCAATCCCAGCAGGTTTTTCACACAGAGCGAACAGAACACTGGGCACGTGATCCTGTGGTCCCGGGTTCGATCCCGGGTGCGGAGAGAAACAATGGGCAGAGTTTCTTTCACCCTGATTCACCTGTTACCTAGCAGTAAATAGGTACCTCGGTGTTAGTCAGCTGTCACGGACTGCTTCCTGGGGGTGGAGGCCTGGTCGA
>NC_091161.1:2401479-2519431 GCF_040958095.1 Procambarus clarkii | reverse complement strand
CAGTTCGATCCAGATTCCTGGATCGAAAACCCGGGCAGGCAGGACTGAAATTATTGGTAGCGTTTCCTATCACCTAATGCCTCTGTTCTCCTAGCAGTAAACAGGTATCCAGGAGTTGTGAGCTTCATGTAGGGTTGCATCCTGGTGAGGGTCAGTCAGGGTCAGTTTAGGTGTTCGATCTTGTGAGGTGGGTGTTGGTTAGGTTAGGTTAGGTTAAGTTGGTTAGGTTAGGTTAGGTTAGGTTAGGTTAGGTTAAGTTTGGTTAGGTTAGGTTTGGTTAGGTTAGATTAGGTTAGGTTAGGTTAGGTTAAGTTTGGTTAGGTTAGGTTAAGTTTGGTTAGGTTAGGTTAAGTTCGGTTAGGTTAGTTAGGTTAGGTTTGGTTAGGTTTAGGTTAGGTTAGTTAGGTTAGGTTAGGTTAGTTAGGTTAGGTTTGGTTAGGTTAGGTTAGGTTACCTTACCTTGAGGTGCTTCCGGGGCTTAGCGTCCCCGCGGCCCGGTCGTCGACCAGGCTTCCTGGTTGCCGGACTGATCAACCAGGCTGTTGGACGCGGCTGCTCGCAGCCTGACGTATGAGTCACAGCCTGGTTGATCAGGTATCCTTTGGAGGTGCTTATCCAGTTCTCTCTTGAACACTGTGAGGGGTCGGCCAGTTATGCCCCTTATGTGTAGTGGAAGCGTGTTGAACAGTCTCGGACCTCTGATGTTGATAGAGTTCTCTCTCAGAGTACCAGTTGCACCTCTGTTTTTCAACGGGGGTATTCTGCACATCCTGCCATGTCTTCTGGTCTCATGTGATGTTATTTCTGTGTGCAGGTTTGGGACCAGCCCCTAGGTTAGGTTAAGTTTGGTTAGGCTAGGTTAAGTTTGGTTAGGTTAGGTTAAGTTTGGTTAGGTTAGTTAGGTTAGGTTTGGTTAGGTTTAGGTTAGGTTAGTTAGGTTAGGTTAGGTTAGTTAGGTTAGGTTTGGTTAGGTTAGGTTAAGTTAGGTTAAGTTTGGTTAGGTTAGGTTTGGTTAAGTTAGGTTAGGTTAGGTTTAGGTTAGGTTAGGTTAGGTTAGGTTAGTTAGGTTAGGTTTGGTTAGGTTTAGGTTAGGTTAGTTAAGTTAGGATAGGTTAGGTTAGGTTAGTTAGGTTAGGTTTGGTTAGGTTAGGTTAGGTTAGGTTAGGTTACGTTAGTTAGGTTAGGTTAGATTAGTTAGGTTAGGTTAGTTAGGTTAGGTTAGGTTAGGTTAGTTAGGTTAGGTTAGTTAGGTTAGGTTTGGTTAGGTTAGCTTAGTTAGGTAAGTTAGGTAGATTGGGTTTAGGTGTAGGCTAGGTTAGGTTTAGATTAGGTTAGGTTATATTAGGTTTGGTTTTAGATTGTGGTAGGTTATAGGTTAGGGTAGGGTATAGGCTAGGCTAGGTTAAGTTAGGAAATAGGCCAAGAGTTATTGCTATAAACAACTGACGGCTTAAAGGCAGACTCTAAGATTAATGCTCGATCCTCCTGGCACAAATAGGTGAGTACACATATATGTAACATGAATGATGTGTTCCTTCTCGACTCTCAATAAGGGATTCCAGGGTTCGAATCGCGGTCGGGCAGGGCTGTAATTGTTGGTAGCGTTTCCTATCACCCAATGCACGTGTTCACCTAGCAGTAAATAGGTATCCAGGAGTTAGTGAGCTACTAGCATCCTGGTGAGTGAGGGTTAGTTTAACCTTGTGGGGTGGGTGTTGGAGACCACTTTATAAGCCTAACATGTATATATAGACTGCCTGTCTGCCTGTCCCCCGACTCAAAGAAGTTATATGTATTGACTCAATGAAGCCTAAGTGAACATAATCCAAGGCCTAAGAGTAGTCATTCGTGCTTAGAAGAGGATTGTTTAGGTTTTATAAATAGCGGCGGGTGGCATTTATAAGCGATTTGTGCGAGATCAATGGCATCCAAACATTTCCATGTTGGTGCAATAGTCCACTTTTGGTTGGTTTGTTTGACTATAAGAACTATCATTAATGGAGAATTGGCTGGTATGTGTGAGTATCCTCCGCCGCAGTTACCATTATCATCACTCACTCACTCACAAATTATTGGTTACCACTTGTATACAATAACAACGGCCATACTACCACTTAAAGGACACTGCTTCTCGTCCCATTAGCCAAGTTAAGCAACTTTCAATTTGGTTAGTAATTGGATGGGTAACCTGCCTGGTAACACCAACTGCTAGTGCTGCTGATGGCATTCATATTTGGGCAGTCCCTGTGGATCAGTGGTAAGGCACTCACCTCGCGCTTCGCAAGCGATTTCGCCTGGGTTCATATCCTGGCTGGCAGGGGAAGAGCGGATTGACTAGGCACCAATTCTTAACTTAACGATTATCTTCACGAAGCAGTGAATGGGTACCTGGTTGTTAAACGGTTTGTCGGGTTGTGTTCCAGGGAAAATTAACAATGAGTTTGTGTGTACTCACCTAATTGTACTCACCTTATTGTGCTTGCGGGGGTTGAGCTCTGGCTCTTTGGTCCCGCCTCTCAACCGTCAATCAACAGGAGTACTAGTTCCTGAGCCTATTGGGCTCTATTATATCTACACATGAAACTGTGTATGGAGTCAGCCTCCACCACATCACTTCCTAATGCATTCCATTTGTCAACTACTCTGACACTAAAAAAGTTCTTTCTAATATCTCTGTGTCTCATTTGGGCACTCAGTTTCCACCTGTGTCCCCTAGTACGTGTGCCCCTTGTGTTAAATAGCCTACCTTCATCTACCTTATCGATTCCCATGAGAATCTTGAATGTGGTGATCATGTCCCCCTTAACTCTTCTGTCTTCCAACGAAGTGAGGTTTAATTCCCGTAGTCTCTCCTCGTAGCTCATACCTCTTAGCTCGGGTTCTAGTCTGGTGGCAAACCTTTGAACCTTTTCCAGTTTAGTCTTATGCTTGACTAGATGTGGACTCCATGCAGGAGCTGCATACTTCAGGATTGGTCTGACATATGTGGTATATAATGTTCTCAAAGATTCCTTTCAGTGTGTGTGTATTTTATAAGAAAGTGACACATAAACATGTGTGTGAATGAATATGTACACCAATTAATAGTGAATGGGCTGCCATGTGTGAGTATTAATGTATACTATGGGCCACACTCACTGAAATATGTTGTCTGTGTGTGTACATACGTGTAATTGGAGTGACTTATCCACGTGAATTTATCTGTGTGTGTATATATCCAATATGAGTGATCCTTGTCATAATTGTGTCAGTTTCTGCAATTTGACTGTCGAGACTGTATGTATGTTTGTATATATATATATATGTGTGTGTGTGTGTGTGTGTGTACTCACCTATATGTACTCACCTATATGTGCTTGCAGGATCGAGCATTGACTCTTGGATCCCGCCTTTCTAGCTATCGGTTGTTTACAGCAATGACTCCTGTCCCATTTTCCTATCATACCTAGTTTTAAAAGTATGAATAGTATTTGCTTCCACAGCCTGTTCCCCAAGTGCATTCCATTTTTCTACTACTCTCACGCTAAAAGAAAACTTCCGAACATCTCTGTGACTCATCTGAGTTTCCAGTTTCCACCCATGTCCCCTCGTTCTGTTATTATTACGTGTGAACATTTCATCTATTTCCACTTTGTCAATTCCCCTGAGTATTTTATATGTCCCTATCATATCTCCTCTCTCCCTTCTTTTCTCTAGTGTCGTAAGGTTCAGTTCCTTCAGCCGCTCTTCATATCCCATCCCTCGTAGCTCTGGGACAAGCCTCGTCGCAAACCTCTGAACCTTCTCCAGTTTCTTTATGTGTTTCTTCAGGTGGGGGCTCCATGATGGCGCGGCATACTCTAAGACGGGTCTCACGTAGGCAGTGTAAAGCGCCCTAAAAGCTTCCTCATTTAGGTTTCTGAATGAAGTTCTAATTTTCGCCAGTGTAGAGTACGCTGCTGTCGTTATCCTATTTATATGTGCCTCAGGAGTTAGATTAGGTGTCACATCCACTCCCAGGTCTCTTTCTCGAATCGTTACAGGTAGGCTGTTCCCCTTCATTGTGTACTGTCCCTTTGGTCTCCTGTCACCTGATCCCATTTCCATAACTTTACATTTACTGGTGTTAAACTCCAGTAGCCATTTCCCTGACCATCTCTGCAGCCTGTTTAAGTCCTCTTGGAGGATCCTACAATCCTCGTCTGTCACAATTCTTCTCATTAATTTTGCGTCATCTGCAAACATTGACATGTATGATTCCACTCCTGTAAACATATCATTTACGTAAATTAGAAAGAGGATTGGTCCCAGCACCGATCCTTGAGGTACTCCACTTGTTACTGTTCGCCAGTCCGACTTTTCGCCCCTTACCATTACCCTCTGGCTCCTTCCTGTTAGGTAGTTCTTCACCCATACTAGGGCCTTTCCGCTTACTCCTGCCTGCCTCTCAAGTTTGTATAGCAGTCTCATGTGCGGTACCGTATCAAAGGCCTTTTGGCAGTCAAGAAATATGCAGTCTGCCCAGCCTTCTCTGTCCTGCCTTATCCTTGTTACTTTATCATAGAATTCTAAAAGGTTTGTTAGGCATGATTTCCCTGTCCAGAACCCATGTTGGTGCTTGTTTACAAACCCAATGCTCTCCAGGTGCTCAACAAGTCTTAGCCTAATTATTCTTTCAAGTATTTTGCAGGGGATGCTTGTCAGTGATACGGGTCTGTAGTTAAGTGCCTCCTCCCTATCACCCTTTTTGAAAATCGGTACGACATTTGCCTCCTTCCAGCAACTGGGCAATTCTCCCGACATAAGTGACTCATTAAAGATCATTGCCAGAGGCACGCTGAGAGCCTGCGCTGCCTCTTTGAGTATCCACGGTGATACTTTGTCTGGTCCAACAGCTTTATTTGCATCCAGTGTTGTCAACTGTTTCATTACATCCTCTGCTGTCACCTCTATATCCGATAGTCTTTCATCTTGGGTAATCTCTTCTAACAATGGGAGCTGCTCAGGCTCGGTTGTGAACACTCCATGGAATTTTGCATTCAGTACCTCGCAGATTTCCTTGTCGCTTTCTGTATATGCCCCTTCTGTTTTCCTCAGTCTTGTCACTTGGTCATTTACCGACATCTTCCTTATTATATGGCTATGTAGTAATTTTGGTTGCTTTTTCGCTTTGACTGCAATATCGTTCTCATAATTTCTTTCCGACACTCGTCTTATGTTAATGTAATCATTCCTAGCTCTGTTACATCTAATCCTGTTGTCCTCTGTCCTTTGTCTTCTGTACTTCCTCCACTCCCTCCTGCTTCTCACCTTTGCTTCCTGACACTGTCTATTAAACCATGGGTTATTATATTCCCTCCTGCTTTTTTCCTTTATTGTTGGAATAAATCTATCTTCAGCCTCCTTGCATTTCAATATGACTTGGTTCATCATACCTTGCACTGTTTTTCCTCCAAGTTCTTCCTCCCACTGCACTTCTCCCAGGTAGTCCCTTATCCTTCTGTAGTCCCCTTTTCTGTAATCAAGTCTCCTTTCCCGGACCTCTTGTCCTTTGGTCACAATTTTAAGCTCCATCATGTAGTCAAAGACTAGGACACAATGGTCACTAGCTCCTAGTGGTATTTCATGTTCCAACTGCTCGATGTCTTCTACGTTCTGAGTGATAATGAGATCTAATAGGCTGGGCGTATCCCCTCCTCTTTCCCTAGTATCTTCTTTCACATGCTGTGTTAGGAAATTCCTGTCAATAACGTCTACCAGCTTCGCTCCCCAGGTCTCCTCCCCGCCATGGGGATTCCTCGTTTCCCAATTTATCTCTCCGTGATTTAGGTCCCCCATGACCAGCAGCTTCGCTCTCATTCTATGCGCTAAAGTTGCTGTGTGTGTGTGTGTGTGTGTGTGTGTGTGTGTGTGTACTCACCTAATTGTACTCACCTAATTGTGCTTGCGGGGGTTGAGCTTTGGCTCTTTGGTCCCGCCTCTCAACTGTCAATCAACTGGTGTACAGATTCCTGAGCCTACTGGGCTCTATCATACCTACATTTGAAACTGTGTATGGAGTCAGCCTCCACCACATAACTTCCTAGTGCATTCCATTTATTAACTACTCTGTGTGTGTGTGTGTGTGTGTGTGTGTGTGTGTGTGTGTGTGTGTGTGTGTGAGTGTGTGTGTATATGTGTGTGTGCGCGCGCGCGCGCACGAATGTCGCGCTCTGAAATATGTACCTATGATTATTAGAGTATACCATTCGAGAAAAAATGTCTAACTATTTATCGGTCCATTCTCTCTCTGTGCCGGCCTTCCTGCTAAAACTTGTCCACTCATTATGCTGTTGAATATCTATCTCCAATGGTCATTTACCGTTAATTAATATATTATTAAGCAGATAAAGTCCTTTACAAATCTCTTCACCTTTTAAAGCACATATCTTTCTTCTAACATGAATCACTATAACTCATATACTTTCATCAGTTCCAAACACTTTTCTTATTCCTTCCTAAACATCTTTCCTTATATAACCTATCTCCACAAATTAATATCTTAATGATTAACTAGCAGCTCCATGCCTCTCCCTCAGGTCCCCCCTCTGCTGATCCCTGGGCCCCCACCCCCCTACCAACACCCTACCCCCCAACCGAGGCCCAAATATAACTACCCCTATACCACAATTACCAGAGACCCCCCCCCCCTTCCCCCAACCCCCGCCTAACAGAGAAAATGGCCGCCACAACGCTATACTTACCCAGCCGAACCGTTCGTTCGCGTATGTACTATTTATTGTTGAAAAAACTTAGAATAAAACAAACCGGATTTTCATTCCCTAGTAAACACATATATATATGTATACAAAACGAGGCCTAGATTAGCACATATTAGGTATTGGATTGCTTGTTTACCATTCACAAACTCATTTGGACACACACACACACCACACTAAATATTAAATAATACATACCTTTAAACACACACACACACACACACACACACACACAATCACACACACACACACACACACACACACACACACACACACACACACACACACACACACACACACACACACAATCACACACACACACACACACACACACACACACACACACACACACACACACACACACACACACACACACACACACACGTCAGTTTGCCTAAATTCTCCAATATTCATTCATGAAACTGCCTCACTGGACTGCAACCTCATCGAATAAGCTGTTATGAATTTCTATCTGTCAACACAAACTCACAACTTCACACGTCAATCATTGCAAATGTTGATAAATAGACACTAACTAACCTTACTACGAGATATAAATACAAGTGCAAAATTTGATTCAGAAGGCAACTCCAGCGTGGCCTAGTCGGATAGAACATGTTCTTAATCCGGATAGACCTGCGTTCGAGCCTGTCGGAACGGTTGCAAGTACAGGGCACAGATTTATCTGTGTGTCCCCTCCTGTAGGAGCATCAGTTTCGATAGATTCTCTGGATAGCTGAAGATTGATTGACTGACCCCTTGGAATGTGGGGAAGGGTTGAAATCCGGGGGCCCACGGACGGATACCTGGATCCACTGACCTCGGGCAGGTCTTTCAATTCACCTGGATTTCAGGTGGGGAGAAGGGAGGCAATTTGGGTCGACACAAATAGCTTCCTGGACCCAAAACCCCAAAGACACCCGGACACACAGGACTCAAGACACACGCGGAATCAAGACACACACGGACTCAAGACACACGCAGACTCAAGACACACACACGGACTCAAGACACACGCGGACTCAAGACACACACGGAATCAAGACACACGCGGACTCAAGACACACGCGGAATCAAGACACACACGGACTCAAGACACACGCGGACTCAAGACACACACGGACTAAAGACACACACGGACTCAAGACACACACGGACTCAAGACACACGCGGAATCAAGACACACACGGACTCAAGACACACACGGACTCAAGACACACACGGACTCAAGACACACGCGGACTCAAGACACACACGGAATCAAGACACACACGGAATCAAGACACACACGGAATCAAGACACACGCGGACTCAAGACACACGCGGAATCAAGACACACACGGACTCAAGACACACGCGGACTCAAGACACACACGGACTAAAGACACACACGGACTCAAGACACACACGGACTCAAGACACACGCGGAATCAAGACACACACGGACTCAAGACACACACGGACTCAAGACACACACGGACTCAAGACACACGCGGACTCAAGACACACACGGAATCAAGACACACATGGACACTGACACGATCCCAAGGTGGAGATAAGGGAGGCAATTTGAGGGGACACAAATGGCATCCTGGACTCAATACCCCAGGGATAATGACACGGACACGGACACGGATACGGACACTCATAGACTCTAACGGACACGGACACACGGAATCAATACACGTACTCAAGACACACACGGACTCAAGACACACACAGAATCAAGACACACACGGACTCAAGACACTCACAGAATCAAGACACAAACGGACTCAAGATACACACGGACTCAAGACACACACAGAATCAAGACACACATGGACACTGACACGATCCCAAGGTGGAGATAAGGGAGGCAATTTGAGGGGACACAAATGGCATCCTGGACTCAAAACCCCGGGGACAATGACATAGACATTGACACGGACACTAACTAACCTAACCTAACCTAACCTAAGACTAACCTAAGACTCTGACGGACACGGGAACATACGGAATCAAGACACAGGCGGAAAGAAGACACACTCAGGAGACACACACGAAATCAAGACACATAAGGAATCAAGGCACAGACGGAATCAAGACAAACACGGAATCAAGAAACACAAGGAATCAAGAAACACATGGAATCAGGACCCACACGGAATCAAGACACACACGGAATCAAGACACACACGGAATCAAGACACACACGGAATCAAGAAACACACGGAATCAAGACACACAAGGAATCAAGAAACACAAGAAATCAAGGCACACACGGAATCAAGAGACACAAGGAATCAAGACACAAACGGAATCAAGACACACACGGAATCAAGAAACACAAGGAATCAGGGCACACACGGAATCAAGAGACACAAGGAATCAAGACACAAACGGAATCAAGACACACACGGAATCAAGAAACACAAGGAATCAAGACACAGACGGAATCAAGACACACACGGAATCAAGACACACACGGAATCAAGACACACACGGAATCAAGAAACACACGGAATCAAGACACACTCGGAATCAAGAAACACAAGGAATCAAGGCACAGACGGAATCAAGACACACAAGGAATCAAGACACTCACGGAATCAAGAAACACAAGGAATCAAGGCACAGACGGAATCAAGACACACACGGAATCAAGAAACACAAGGAATCAAGAAACACAAGGAATCAGGACACACACGGAATCAAGACACACACGGAATCAAGACACACACGGAATCAAGACACACACGGAATCAAGAAACACACGGAATCAAGACACACACGGAATCAAGAAACACAAGGAATCAAGGCACACACGGAATCAAGAAACACAAGGAATCAAGACACAAACGGAATCAAGACACACACGGAATCAAGAAACACAAGGAATCAAGGCACAGACGGAATCAAGACACACACGGAATCAAGACACACACGGAATCAAGACACACACGGAACCAAGACACATTCGGAATCAAGAAACACAAGGAATCAAGGCACAGACGGAATCAAGACACACAAGGAATCAAGACACACACGGAATCAAGAAACACAAGGAATCAAGGCACAGACGGAATCAAGACACACACGGAATCAAGAAACACAAGGAATCAAGACACAAACGGAATCAAGACACACACGGAATCAAGAAACACAAGGAATCAAGACACAAACGGAATCAAGACACACACGGAATCAAGAAACACAAGGAATCAAGACACACACGGAATCAAGAAACACAAGGAACCAAGGCACAGACGGAATCAAGACACACACGGAATCAAGACACACACGGAATCAAGGCACACACTGAATCAAGAAACACAAGGAATCAAGACACACAAGGAATCAAGGCACACACGGAATCAAGAAACACAAGGAATCAAGACACAAACGGATTCAAGACACACACGGAATCAAGAAACACAAGGAATCAAGAAACACAAGGAATCAAGAAACACAAGGAATCAAAACTCAACTCAAGACACATACACGGACAGAGATAAAAAATTTAAACATCTAAGGAATGTGCCGTTTTTTTTTATCAAAAAAACAGTTTTAAATTTGTCAACGTGAGAACTGCCAGAAGGTCAATCATCGGCTGTCCAGAGAATCTATCGAACCTGATGCTGCTACAGGAAAGGACAATATGTGCCCTGTAATTGCAACCGTTTCGACAGGCTCGAACGCAGGTCTATCCGGATTAAGAATATGTTCTATCCGACTTGGATAGAACATGTTCAAAGTAACATTTCTAACGTGTAAAGAAGAATGAACCTTTTTTTCAGCTTATGCGAGACAAATAATTGAATATGCAGCCCCAGCCTTTTTTCCAACAGAGCTGAGAGTTATGAGTTACATAACTACTGGAAAACTACCTGAGCAATTGATTGATGGTTGAGAGGTGGGACCAAAGATCTGAATATCAAACCTAGCAAACACAACTAGGTGAATACAACTAGGTGAGAACAAACTTACAAAAAGCCACAGTTGTAGATGCAAACTCCATTCATAATTTTAAAAGTTGATATGACAGGAAAATAGACCAGGAGTCATTGCTTTAAACAACCGGCGGCTATATTGTCAGCGTTCAAAAACTGATGCTCAGTCCTGCAAGTACAAATAGGTGAGTACACAGAAATATGAAACATGTATGTGTTCCTTCTAGACTAACGATCGGGGATTCCTGGATCGAAACCCGGCCAGGCAGGACTGAAATTATTGGTAGCGTTTCCTATCACCTAATGCCTCTGTTCTCCTAGCAGTAAACAGGTATCCAGGAGTTGTGAGCTTCATGTAGGGTTGCATCCTGGTGAGGGTCAGTCAGGGTCAGTTTAGGTGTTCGATCTTGTGAGGTGGGTGTTGGTTAGGTTAGGTTAGGTTAAGTTTGGTTAGGTTAGGTTAGGTTAGGTTAGGTTAAGTTTGGTTAGGTTAGGTTTGGTTAGGTTAGATTAGGTTAGGTTAGGTTAGGTTAAGTTTGGTTAGGTTAGGTTAAGTTTGGTTAGGTTAGTTAGGTTAGGTTTGGTTAGGTTTAGGTTAGGTTAGTTAGGTTAGGTTAGGTTAGTTAGGTTAGGTTTGGTTAGGTTAGGTTAGGTTACCTTACCTTGAGGTGCTTCCGGGGCTTAGCGTCCCCGCGGCCCGGTCGTCGACCAGGCTTCCTGGTTGCCGGACTGATCAACCAGGCTGTTGGACGCGGCTGCTCGCAGCCTGACGTATGAGTCACAGCCTGGTTGATCAGGTATCCTTTGGAGGTGCTTATCCAGTTCTCTCTTGAACACTGTGAGGGGTCGGCCAGTTATGCCCCTTATGTGTAGTGGAAGCGTGTTGAACAGTCTCGGACCTCTGATGTTGATAGAGTTCTCTCTCAGAGTACCAGTTGCACCTCTGTTTTTCAACGGGGGTATTCTGCATATCCTGCCATGTCTTCTGGTCTCATGTGATGTTATTTCTGTGTGCAGGTTTGGGACCAGCCCCTAGGTTAGGTTAAGTTTGGTTAGGCTAGGTTAAGTTTGGTTAGGTTAGGTTAAGTTTGGTTAGGTTAGTTAGGTTAGGTTTGGTTAGGTTTAGGTTAGGTTAGTTAGGTTAGGTTAGGTTAGTTAGGTTAGGTTTGGTTAGGTTAGGTTAAGTTAGGTTAAGTTTGGTTAGGTTAGGTTTGGTTAAGTTAGGGTAGGTTAGGTTTAGGTTAGGTTAGGTTAGGTTAGGTTAGTTAGGTTAGGTTTGGTTAGGTTTAGGTTAGGTTAGTTAAGTTAGGATAGGTTAGGTTAGGTTAGGTTAGTTAGGTTAGGTTTGGTTAGGTTAGGTTAGGTTAGGTTAGGTTACATTAGTTAGGTTAGGTTAGATTAGTTAGGTTAGGTTAGTTAGGTTAGGTTAGGTTAGGTTAGTTAGGTTAGGTTAGTTAGGTTAGGTTTGGTTAGGTTAGCTTAGTTATGTAAGTTAGGTAGATTGGGTTTAGGTGTAGGCTAGGTTAGGTTTAGATTAGGTTAGGTTATATTAGGTTTGGTTTTAGATTGTGGTAGGTTATAGGTTAGGGTAGGGTATAGGCTAGGCTAGGTTAAGTTAGGAAATAGGCCAAGAGTTATTGCTATAAACAACTGACGGCTTAAAGGCAGACTCTAAGATTAATGCTCGATCCTCCTGGCACAAATAGGTGAGTACACATATATGTAACATGAATGATGTGTTCCTTCTCGACTCTCAATAAGGGATTCCTGGGTTCGAATCGCGGTCGGGCAGGGCTGTAATTGTTGGTAGCGTTTCCTATCACCCAATGCACGTGTTCACCTAGCAGTAAATAGGTATCCAGGAGTTAGTGAGCTAGTAGCATCCTGGTGAGTGAGGGTTAGTTTAACCTTGTGGGTGGGTGTTGGAGACCACTTTATAAGCCTAACATGTATATATAGACTGCCTGTCTGCCTGTCCCCCGACTCAAAGAAGTTATATGTATTGACTCAATGAAGCCTAAGTGAACATAATCCAAGGCCTAAGAGTAATCATTCGTGCTTAGAAGAGGATTGTTTAGGTTTTATAAATAGCGGCGTGTGGCATTTATAAGCGATTTGTGCGAGATCAATGGCATCCAAACATTTCCATGTTGGTGCAATAGTCCACTTTTGGTTGGTTTGTTTGACTATAAGAACTATCATTAATGGAGAATTGGCTGGTATGTGTGAGTATCCTCCGCCGCAGTTACCATTATCATCACTCACTCACTCACTCACAAGTTATTGGTTACCACTTGTATACAATAACAACGGCCATACTACCACTTAAAGGACACTGCTTCTCGTCCCATTAGCCAAGTTAAGCAACTTTCAATTTGGTTAGTAATTGGATGGGTAACCTGCCTGGTAACACCAACTGCTAGTGCTGCTGATGGCATTCATATTTGGGCAGTCTCTGTGGATCAGTGGTAAGGCACTCACCTCGCGCTTCGCAAGCGATTTCGCCTGGGTTCATATCCTGGCTGGCAGGGGAAGAGCGGATTGACTAGGCACCAATCCTTAACTTAACGATTATCTTCACGAAGCAGTGAATGGGTACCTGGTTGTTAAACGGTTTGTCGGGTTGTGTTCCAGGGAAAATTAACAATGAGTTTGTGTGTACTCACCTAATTGTACTCACCTTATTGTGCTTGCGGGGGTTGAGCTCTGGCTCTTTGGTCCCGCCTCTCAACCGTCAATCAACAGGAGTACTAGTTCCTGAGCCTATTGGGCTCTATCATATCTACACTTGAAACTGTGTATGGAGTCAGCCTCCACCACATCACTTCCTAATGCATTCCATTTGTCAACTACTCTGACACTAAAAAAGTTCTTTCTAATATCTCTGTGTCTCATTTGGGCACTCAGTTTCCACCTGTGTCCCCTAGTACGTGTGCCCCTTGTGTTAAATAGCCTACCTTCATCTACCTTATCGATTCCCATGAGAATCTTGAATGTGGTGATCATGTCCCCCTTAACTCTTCTGTCTTCCAACGAAGTGAGGTTTAATTCCCGTAGTCTCTCCTCGTAGCTCATACCTCTTAGCTCGGGTTCTAGTCTGGTGGCAAACCTTTGAACCTTTTCCAGTTTAGTCTTATGCTTGACTAGATGTGGACTCCATGCTGGAGCTGCATACTTCAGGATTGGTCTGACATATGTGGTATATAATGTTCTCAAAGATTCCTTTCAGTGTGTGTGTATTTTATAAGAAAGTGACACATAAACATGTGTGTGAATGAATATGTACACCAATTAATAGTGAATGGGCTGCCATGTGTGAGTATTAATGTATACTATGGGCCACACTCACTGAAATATGTTGTCTGTGTGTGTACATACGTGTAATTGGAGTGACTTATCCACGTGAATTTATCTGTGTGTGTATATATCCAATATGAGTGATCCTTGTCATAATTTTTTTCAGTTTCTGCAATTTGACTGTCGAGACTGTATGTATGTTTGTATATATATATGTGTGTGTGTGTGTGTGTGTGTGTGTGTGTGTGTGTGTGTGTGTGTGTGTGTGTGTGTGTGTGTGTGTGTGTGTGTGTGTGTGTGTGTGTGTGTGTGTGTGTGTGTGTGTGTGTGTGTGTGTGTGTGTGAGTGTGTGTGTATATGTGTGTGTGCGCGCGCGCGCGCACGAATGTCGCGCTCTGAAATATGTACCTATGATTATTAGAGTATACCATTCGAGAAAAAATGTCTAACTATTTATCGGTCCATTCTCTCTCTGTGCCGGCCTTCCTGCTAAAACTTGTCCACTCATTATGCTGTTGAATATCTATCTCCAATGGTCATTTACCGTTAATTAATATATTATTAAGCAGATAAAGTCCTTTACAAATCTCTTCACCTTTTAAAGCACATATCTTTCTTCTAACATGAATCACTATAACTCATATACTTTCATCAGTTCCAAACACTTTTCTTATTCCTTCCTAAACATCTTTCCTTATATAACCTATCTCCACAAATTAATATCTTAATGATTAACTAGCAACTCCATGCCTCTCCCTCAGGTCCCCCTTCTGCTGCTCCCTGGGCCCCCACCCCCCTACCAACACCCTACCCCCCAACCGAGGCCCAAATATAACTACCCCTATACCACAATTACCAGAGACCAACCCCCGCCTAACAGAGAAAATGGCCGCCACAACGCTATACTTACCCAGCCGAACCGTTCGTTCGCGTATGTACTATTTATTGTTGAAAAAACTTAGAATAAAACAAACCGGATTTTCATTCCCTAGTAAACACATATATATATGTATACAAAACGAGGCCTAGATTAGCACATATTAGGTATTGGATTGCTTGTTTACCATTCACAAACTCATTTGGACACACACACACACCACACTAAATATTAAATAATACATACCTTTAAACACACACACACACACACACACACACACACACACACACACACACACACACACACACACACACAATCACACACACACACACACACACACACACACACACACACACACACACACACACACACACGTCAGTTTGCCTAAATTCTCCAATATTCATTCATGAAACTGCCTCACTGGACTGCAACCTCATCGAATAAGCTGTTATGAATTTCTATCTGTCAACACAAACTCACAACTTCACACGTCAATCATTGCAAATGTTGATAAATAGACACTAACTAACCTTACTACGAGATATAAATACAAGTGCAAAATTTGATTCAGAAGGCAACTCCAGCGTGGCCTAGTCGGATAGAACATGTTCTTAATCCGGATAGACCTGCGTTCGAGCCTGTCGGAACGGTTGCAAGTACAGGGCACAGATTTATCTGTGTGTCCCCTCCTGTAGGAGCATCAGTTTCGATAGATTCTCTGGATAGCTGAAGATTGATTGACTGACCCCTTGGAATGTGGGGAAGGGTTGAAATCCGGGGGCCCACGGACGGATACCTGGATCCACTGACCTCGGGCAGGTCTTTCAATTCACCTGGATTTCAGGTGGGGAGAAGGGAGGCAATTTGGGTCGACACAAATAGCTTCCTGGACCCAAAACCCCAAAGACACCCGGACACACAGGACTCAAGACACACGCGGAATCAAGACACACACGGACTCAAGACACACGCAGACTCAAGACACACACGGACTCAAGACACACACGGAATCAAGACACACGCGGACTCAAGACACACGCGGAATCAAGACACACACGGACTCAAGACACACGCGGACTCAAGACACACACGGACTAAAGACACACACGGACTCAAGACACACACGGACTCAAGACACACGCGGAATCAAGACACACACGGACTCAAGACACACACGGACTCAAGACACACACGGACTCAAGACACACGCGGACTCAAGACACACACGGAATCAAGACACACATGGACACTGACACGATCCCAAGGTGGAGATAAGGGAGGCAATTTGAGGGGACACAAATGGCATCCTGGACTCAATACCCCAGGGATAATGACACGGACACGGACACGGATACGGACACTCATAGACTCTAACGGACACGGACACACGGAATCAATACACGTACTCAAGACACACACGGACTCAAGACACACACAGAATCAAGACACACACGGACTCAAGACACTCACAGAATCAAGACACAAACGGACTCAAGATACACACGGACTCAAGACACACACAGAATCAAGACACACATGGACACTGACACGATCCCAAGGTGGAGATAAGGGAGGCAATTTGAGGGGACACAAATGGCATCCTGGACTCAAAACCCCGGGGACAATGACATAGACATTGACACGGACACTAACTAACCTAACCTAACCTAACCTAAGACTAACCTAAGACTCTGACGGACACGGGAACATACGGAATCAAGACACAGGCGGAAAGAAGACACACTCAGGAGACACACACGAAATCAAGACACATAAGGAATCAAGACACAGACGGAATCAAGACAAACACGGAATCAAGACAAACACGGAATCAAGAAACACAAGGAATCAAGAAACACATGGAATCAGGACCCACACGGAATCAAGACACACACGGAATCAAGACACACACGGAATCAAGACACACACGGAATCAAGAAACACACGGAATCAAGACACACAAGGAATCAAGAAACACAAGAAATCAAGGCACACACGGAATCAAGAGACACAAGGAATCAAGACACAAACGGAATCAAGACACACACGGAATCAAGAAACACAAGGAATCAGGGCACACACGGAATCAAGAGACACAAGGAATCAAGACACAAACGGAATCAAGACACACACGGAATCAAGAAACACAAGGAATCAAGACACAGACGGAATCAAGACACACACGGAATCAAGACACACACGGAATCAAGACACACACGGAATCAAGAAACACACGGAATCAAGACACACTCGGAATCAAGAAACACAAGGAATCAAGGCACAGACGGAATCAAGACACACAAGGAATCAAGACACTCACGGAATCAAGAAACACAAGGAATCAAGGCACAGACGGAATCAAGACACACACGGAATCAAGAAACACAAGGAATCAAGAAACACAAGGAATCAGGACACACACGGAATCAAGACACACACGGAATCAAGAAACACAAGGAATCAAGACACACACGGAATCAAGAAACACACGGAATCAAGACACACACGGAATCAAGAAACACAAGGAATCAAGGCACACACGGAATCAAGAAACACAAGGAATCAAGTCACAAACGGAATCAAGACACACACGGAATCAAGAAACACAAGGAATCAAGGCACAGACGGAATCAAGACACACACGGAATCAAGACACACACGGAATCAAGACACACACGGAATCAAGAAACACAAGGAATCAAGGCACAGACGGAATCAAGACACACACGGAATCAAGAAACACAAGGAATCAAGACACAAACGGAATCAAGACACACACGGAATCAAGAAACACAAGGAATCAAGACACAAACGGAATCAAGACACACACGGAATCAAGAAACACAAGGAATCAAGACACAGACGGAATCAAGACACACACGGAATCAAGACACACACGGAATCAAGACACACACGGAATCAAGAAACACACGGAATCAAGACACACTCGGAATCAAGAAACACAAGGAATCAAGGCACAGACGGAATCAAGACACACAAGGAATCAAGACACTCACGGAATCAAGAAACACAAGGAATCAAGGCACAGACGGAATCAAGACACACACGGAATCAAGAAACACAAGGAATCAAGAAACACAAGGAATCAGGACACACACGGAATCAAGACACACACGGAATCAAGACACACACGGAATCAAGACACACACGGAATCAAGAAACACACGGAATCAAGACACACACGGAATCAAGAAACACAAGGAATCAAGGCACACACGGAATCAAGAAACACAAGGAATCAAGACACAAACGGAATCAAGACACACACGGAATCAAGAAACACAAGGAATCAAGGCACAGACGGAATCAAGACACACACGGAATCAAGACACACACGGAATCAAGACACACACGGAACCAAGACACATTCGGAATCAAGAAACACAAGGAATCAAGGCACAGACGGAATCAAGACACACAAGGAATCAAGACACACACGGAATCAAGAAACACAAGGAATCAAGGCACAGACGGAATCAAGACACACACGGAATCAAGAAACACAAGGAATCAAGACACAAACGGAATCAAGACACACACGGAATCAAGAAACACAAGGAATCAAGACACAAACGGAATCAAGACACACACGGAATCAAGAAACACAAGGAATCAAGACACACACGGAATCAAGAAACACAAGGAACCAAGGCACAGACGGAATCAAGACACACACGGAATCAAGACACACACGGAATCAAGACACACACGGAATCAAGAAACACAAGGAATCAAGACACACACGGAATCAAGAAACACAAGGAATCAAGGCACAGACGGAATCAAGACACACACGGAATCAAGACACACACTGAATCAAGAAACACAAGGAATCAAGACACACAAGGAATCAAGGCACACACGGAATCAAAAAACACAAGGAATCAAGACACAAACGGATTCAAGACACACACGGAATCAAGAAACACAAGGAATCAAGAAACACAAGGAATCAAGACACACAAGGAATCAAGGCACACACGGAATCAAGAAACACAAGGAATCAAGACACAAACGGATTCAAGACACACACGGAATCAAGAAACACAAGGAATCAAGAAACACAAGGAATCAAGAAACACAAGGAATCAAAACTCAACTCAAGACACATACACGGACAGAGATAAAAAATTTAAACATCTAAGGAATGTGCCGTTTTTTTTTATCAAAAAAACAGTTTTAAATTTGTCAACGTGAGAACTGCCAGAAGGTCAATCATCGGCTGTCCAGAGAATCTATCGAACCTGATGCTGCTACAGGAAAGGACAATATGTGCCCTGTAATTGCAACCGTTTCGACAGGCTCGAACGCAGGTCTATCCGGATTAAGAATATGTTCTATCCGACTTGGATAGAACATGTTCAAAGTAACATTTCTAACGTGTAAAGAAGAATGAACCTTTTTTTCAACTTATGCGAGACAAATAATTGAATATGCAGCCCCAGCCTTTTTTCCAACAGAGCTGAGAGTTATGAGTTACATAACTACTGGAAAACTACCTGAGCAATTGATTGATGGTTGAGAGGTGGGACCAAAGATCTGAATATCAAACCTAGCAAACACAACTAGGTGAATACAACTAGGTGAGAACAAACTTACAAAAAGCCACAGTTGTAGATGCAAACTCCATTCATAATTTTAAAAGTTGATATGACAGGAAAATAGACCAGGAGTCATTGCTTTAAACAACCGGCGGCTATATTGTCAGCGTTCAAAAACTGATGCTCAGTCCTGCAAGTACAAATAGGTGAGTACACAGAAATATGAAACATGTATGTGTTCCTTCTAGACTAACGATCGGGGATTCCTGGATCGAAACCCGGCCAGGCAGGACTGAAATTATTGGTAGCGTTTCCTATCACCTAATGCCTCTGTTCTCCTAGCAGTAAACAGGTATCCAGGAGTTGTGAGCTTCATGTAGGGTTGCATCCTGGTGAGGGTCAGTCAGGGTCAGTTTAGGTGTTCGATCTTGTGAGGTGGGTGTTGGTTAGGTTAGGTTAGGTTAAGTTTGGTTAGGTTAGGTTAGGTTAGGTTAGGTTAGGTTAAGTTTGGTTAGGTTAGGTTTGGTTAGGTTAGATTAGGTTAGGTTAGGTTAGGTTAAGTTTGGTTAGGTTAGGTTAAGTTTGGTTAGGTTAGGTTAAGTTTGGTTAGGTTAGTTAGGTTAGGTTTGGTTAGGTTTAGGTTAGGTTAGTTAGGTTAGGTTAGGTTAGTTAGGTTAGGTTTGGTTAGGTTAGGTTAGGTTACCTTACCTTGAGGTGCTTCCGGGGCTTAGCGTCCCCGCGGCCCGGTCGTCGACCAGGCTTCCTGGTTGCCGGACTGATTAACCAGGCTGTTAGACGCGGCTGCTCGCAGCCTGACGTATGAGTCACAGCCTGGTTGATCAGGTATCCTTTGGAGGTGCTTATCCAGTTCTCTCTTGAACACTGTGAGGGGTCGGCCAGTTATGCCCCTTATGTGTAGTGGAAGCGTGTTGAACAGTCTCGGACCTCTGATGTTGATAGAGTTCTCTCTCAGAGTACCAGTTGCACCTCTGTTTTTCAACGGGGGTATTCTGCATATCCTGCCATGTCTTCTGGTCTCATGTGATGTTATTTCTGTGTGCAGGTTTGGGACCAGCCCCTAGGTTAGGTTAAGTTTGGTTAGGCTAGGTTAAGTTTGGTTAGGTTAGGTTAAGTTTGGTTAGGTTAGTTAGGTTAGGTTTGGTTAGGTTTAGGTTAGGTTAGTTAGGTTAGGTTAGGTTAGTTAGGTTAGGTTTGGTTAGGTTAGGTTAAGTTAGGTTAAGTTTGGTTAGGTTAGGTTTAGTTAAGTTAGGTTAGGTTAGGTTTAGGTTAGGTTAGGTTAGGTTAGGTTAGTTAGGATAGGTTTGGTTAGGTTTAGGTTAGGTTAGTTAAGTTAGGATAGGTTAGGTTAGGTTAGGTTAGTTAGGTTAGGTTTGGTTAGGTTAGGTTAGGTTAGGTTAGGTTACGTTAGTTAGGCTAGGTTAGATTAGTTAGGTTAGGTTAGTTAGGTTAGGTTAGGTTAGGTTAGTTAGGTTAGGTTAGTTAGGTTAGGTTTGGTTAGGTTAGCTTAGTTAGGTAAGTTAGGTAGATTGGGTTTAGGTGTAGGCTAGGTTAGGTTTAGATTAGGTTAGGTTATATTAGGTTTTGTTTTAGATTGTGGTAGGTTATAGGTTAGGGTAGGGTATAGGCTAGGCTAGGTTAAGTTAGGAAATAGGCCAAGAGTTATTGCTATAAACAACTGACGGCTTAAAGGCAGACTCTAAGATTAATGCTCGATCCTCCTGGCACAAATAGGTGAGTACACATATATGTAACATGAATGATGTGTTCCTTCTCGACTCTCAATAAGGGATTCCAGGGTTCGAATCGCGGTCGGGCAGGGCTGTAATTGTTGGTAGCGTTTCCTATCACCCAATGCACGTGTTCACCTAGCAGTAAATAGGTATCCAGGAGTTAGTGAGCTACTAGCATCCTGGTGAGTGAGGGTTAGTTTAACCTTGTGGGGTGGGTGTTGGAGACCACTTTATAAGCCTAACATGTATATATAGACTGCCTGTCTACCTGTCCCCCGACTCAAAGAAGTTATATGTATTGACTCAATGAAGCCTAAGTGAACATAATCCAAGGCCTAAGAGTAATCATTCGTGCTTAGAAGAAGATTGTTTAGGTTTTATAAATAGCGGCGGGTGGCATTTATAAGCGATTTGTGCGAGATCAATGGCATCCAAACATTTCCATGTTGGTGCAATAGTCCACTTTTGGTTGGTTTGTTTGACTATAAGAACTATCATTAATGGAGAATTGGCTGGTATGTGTGAGTATCCTCCGCCGCAGTTACCATTATCATCACTCACTCACTCACTCACTCACTCACAAGTTATTGGTTACCACTTGTATACAATAACAACGGCCATACTACCACTTAAAGGACACTGCTTCTCGTCCCATTAGCCAAGTTAAGCAACTTTCAATTTGGTTAGTAATTGGATGGGTAACCTGCCTGGTAACACCAACTGCTAGTGCTGCTGATGGCATTCATATTTGGGCAGTCCCTGTGAATCAGTGGTAAGGCACTCACCTCGCGCTTCGCAAGCGATTTCGCCTGGGTTCATATCCTGGCTGGCAGGGGAAGAGCGGATTGACTAGGCACCAATCCTTAACTTAACGATTATCTTCACGAAGCAGTGAATGGGTACCTGGTTGTTAAACGGTTTGTCGGGTTGTGTTCCAGGGAAAATTAACAATGAGTTTGTGTGTACTCACCTTATTGTGCTTGCGGGGGTTGAGCTCTGGCTCTTTGGTCCCGCCTCTCAACCGTCAATCAACAGGAGTACTAGTTCCTGAGCCTATTGGGCTCTATCATATCTACACTTGAAACTGTGTATGGAGTCAGCCTCCACCACATCACTTCCTAATGCATTCCATTTGTCAACTACTCTGACACTAAAAAAGTTCTTTCTAATATCTCTGTGTCTCATTTGGGCACTCAGTTTCCACCTGTGTCCCCTAGTACGTGTGCCCCTTGTGTTAAATAGCCTACCTTCATCTACCTTATCGATTCCCATGAGAATTTTGAATGTGGTGATCATGTCCCCCTTAACTCTTCTGTCTTCCAACGAAGTGAGGTTTAATTCCCGTAGTCTCTCCTCGTAGCTCATACCTCTTAGCTCGGGTTCTAGTCTGGTGGCAAACCTTTGAACCTTTTCCAGTTTAGTCTTATGCTTGACTAGATGTGGACTCCATGCTGGAGCTGCATACTTCAGGATTGGTCTGACATATGTGGTATATAATGTTCTCAAAGATTCCTTTCAGTGTGTGTGTATTTTATAAGAAAGTGACACATAAACATGTGTGTGAATGAATATGTACACCAATTAATAGTGAATGGGCTGCCATGTGTGAGTATTAATGTATACTATGGGCCACACTCACTGAAATATGTTGTCTGTGTGTGTACATACGTGTAATTGGAGTGACTTATCCACGTGAATTTATCTGTGTGTGTATATATCCAATATGAGTGATCCTTGTCATAATTGTTTCAGTTTCTGCAATTTGACTGTCGAGACTGTATGTATGTTTGTATATATATATATGTGTGTGTGTGTGTGTGTGTGTGTGTGTGTGTGTGTGTGTGTGTGTGTGTGTGTGTGTGTGTGTGTGTGTGTGTGTGTGTGTGTGTGTGTGTGTGTGTGTGTGTGTGTGTGTGTGTATATGTGTGTGTGCGCGCGCGCGCGCACGAATGTCGCGCTCTGAAATATGTACCTATGATTATTAGAGTATACCATTCGAGAAAAAATGTCTAACTATTTATCGGTCCATTCTCTCTCTGTGCCGGCCTTCCTGCTAAAACTTGTCCACTCATTATGCTGTTGAATATCTATCTCCAATGGTCATTTACCGTTAATTAATATATTATTAAGCAGATAAAGTCCTTTACAAATCTCTTCACCTTTTAAAGCACATATCTTTCTTCTAACATGAATCACTATAACTCATATACTTTCATCAGTTCCAAACACTTTTCTTATTCCTTCCTAAACATCTTTCCTTATATAACCTATCTCCACAAATTAATATCTTAATGAATAACTAGCAACTCCATGCCTCTCCCTCAGGTCCCCCCTCTGCTGCTCCCTGGGGCCCCACCCCCCTACCAACACCCTACCCCCCAACCGAGGCCCAAATATAACTACCCCTATACCACAATTACCAGAGACCAACCCCCCCCTTCCCCCAACCCCCGCCTAACAGAGAAAATGGCCGCCACAACGCTATACTTACCCAGCCGAACCGTTCGTTCGCGTATGTACTATTTATTGTTGAAAAAACCTGGAATAAAACAAACCGGATTTTCATTCCCTAGTAAACACATATATATATGTATACAAAACGAGGCCTAGATTAGCACATATTAGGTATTGGATTGCTTGTTTACCATTCACAAACTCATTTGGACACACACACACACCACACTAAATATTAAATAATACATACCTTTAAACACACACACACACACACACACACACACACACACACACACACAATCACACACACACACACACACACACACACACACACACACACACACACACACACACACACACACACAATCACACACACACACACACACACACACACACACACACACACACACACACACACACACACACACACACACACACACACACACACACACACACACGTCAGTTTGCCTAAATTCTCCAATATTCATTCATGAAACTGCCTCACTGGACTGCAACCTCATCGAATAAGCTGTTATGAATTTCTATCTGTCAACACAAACTCACAACTTCACACGTCAATCGTTGCAAATGTTGATAAATAGACACTAACTAACCTTACTACGAGATATAAATACAAGTGCAAAATTTGATTCAGAAGGCAACTCCAGCGTGGCCTAGTCGGATAGAACATGTTCTTAATCCGGATAGACCTGCGTTCGAGCCTGTCGGAACGGTTGCAAGTACAGGGCACAGATTTATCTGTGTGTCCCCTCCTGTAGGAGCATCAGTTTCGATAGATTCTCTGGATAGCTGAAGATTGATTGACTGACCCCTTGGAATGTGGGGAAGGGTTGAAATCCGGGGGCCCACGGACGGATACCTGGATCCACTGACCTCGGGCAGGTCTTTCAATTCACCTGGATTTCAGGTGGGGAGAAGGGAGGCAATTTGGGTCGACACAAATAGCTTCCTGGACCCAAAACCCCAAAGACACCCGGACACACAGGACTCAAGACACACGCGGAATCAAGACACACACGGACTCAAGACACACGCAGACTCAAGACACACACGGACTCAAGACACACACGGAATCAAGACACACGCGGACTCAAGACACACGCGGAATCAAGACACACACGGACTCAAGACACACGCGGACTCAAGACACACACGGACTAAAGACACACACGGACTCAAGACACACACGGACTCAAGACACACGCGGAATCAAGACACACACGGACTCAAGACACACACGGACTCAAGACACACACGGACTCAAGACACACGCGGACTCAAGACACACACGGAATCAAGACACACATGGACACTGACACGATCCCAAGGTGGAGATAAGGGAGGCAATTTGAGGGGACACAAATGGCATCCTGGACTCAATACCCCAGGGATAATGACACGGACACGGACACGGATACGGACACTCATAGACTCTAACGGACACGGACACACGAAATCAATACACGTACTCAAGACACACACGGACTCAAGACACACACAGAATCAAGACACACACGGACTCAAGACACTCACAGAATCAAGACACAAACGGACTCAAGATACACACGGACTCAAGACACACACAGAATCAAGACACACATGGACACTGACACGATCCCAAGGTGGAGATAAGGGAGGCAATTTGAGGGGACACAAATGGCATCCTGGACTCAAAACCCCGGGGACAATGACATAGACATTGACACGGACACTAACTAACCTAACCTAACCTAACCTAAGACTAACCTAAGACTCTGACGGACACGGGAACATACGGAATCAAGACACACGCGGAAAGAAGACACACTCAGGAGACACACACGAAATCAAGACACATAAGGAATCAAGGCACAGACGGAATCAAGACAAACACGGAATCAAGAAACACAAGGAATCAAGAAACACATGGAATCAGGACCCACACGGAATCAAGACACACACGGAATCAAGACACACACGGAATCAAGACACACACGGAATCAAGAAACACACGGAATCAAGACACACAAGGAATCAAGAAACACAAGAAATCAAGGCACACACGGAATCAAGAGACACAAGGAATCAAGACACAAACGGAATCAAGACACACACGGAATCAAGAAACACAAGGAATCAGGGCACACACGGAATCAAGAGACACAAGGAATCAAGACACAAACGGAATCAAGACACACACGGAATCAAGAAACACAAGGAATCAAGACACAGACGGAATCAAGACACACACGGAATCAAGACACACACGGAATCAAGACACACACGGAATCAAGAAACACACGGAATCAAGACACACTCGGAATCAAGAAACACAAGGAATCAAGGCACAGACGGAATCAAGACACACAAGGAATCAAGACACTCACGGAATCAAGAAACACAAGGAATCAAGGCACAGACGGAATCAAGACACACACGGAATCAAGAAACACAAGGAATCAAGAAACACAAGGAATCAGGACACACACGGAATCAAGACACACACGGAATCAAGACACACACGGAATCAAGACACACACGGAATCAAGAAACACACGGAATCAAGACACACACGGAATCAAGAAACACAAGGAATCAAGGCACACACGGAATCAAGAAACACAAGGAATCAAGACACAAACGGAATCAAGACACACACGGAATCAAGAAACACAAGGAATCAAGGCACAGACGGAATCAAGACACACACGGAATCAAGACACACACGGAATCAAGACACACACGGAACCAAGACACATTCGGAATCAAGAAACACAAGGAATCAAGGCACAGACGGAATCAAGACACACAAGGAATCAAGACACACACGGAATCAAGAAACACAAGGAATCAAGGCACAGACGGAATCAAGACACACACGGAATCAAGAAACACAAGGAATCAAGACACAAACGGAATCAAGACACACACGGAATCAAGAAACACAAGGAATCAAGACACAAACGGAATCAAGACACACACGGAATCAAGAAACACAAGGAATCAAGACACACACGGAATCAAGAAACACAAGGAACCAAGGCACAGACGGAATCAAGACACACACGGAATCAAGACACACACGGAATCAAGACACACACGGAATCAAGAAACACAAGGAATCAAGACACAAACGGAATCAAGACACACACGGAATCAAGAAACACAAGGAATCAAGACACACACGGAATCAAGAAACACAAGGAACCAAGGCACAGACGGAATCAAGACACACACGGAATCAAGACACACACGGAATCAAGACACACACGGAATCAAGAAACACAAGGAATCAAGACACACACGGAATCAAGAAACACAAGGAATCAAGACACAGACGGAATCAAGACACACACGGAATCAAGACACACACTGAATCAAGAAACACAAGGAATCAAGACACACAAAGAATCAAGGCACACACGGAATCAAGAAACACAAGGAATCAAGACACAAACGGATTCAAGACACACACGGAATCAAGAAACACAAGGAATCAAGAAACACAAGGAATCAAGAAACACAAGGAATCAAAACTCAACTCAAGACACATACACGGACAGAGATAAAAAATTTAAACATCTAAGGAATGTGCCGTTTTTTTTTATCAAAAAAACAGTTTTAAATTTGTCAACGTGAGAACTGCCAGAAGGTCAATCATCGGCTGTCCAGAGAATCTATCGAACCTGATGCTGCTACAGGAAAGGACAATATGTGCCCTGTAATTGCAACCGTTTCGACAGGCTCGAACGCAGGTCTATCCGGATTAAGAATATGTTCTATCCGACTTGGATAGAACATGTTCAAAGTAACATTTCTAACGTGTAAAGAAGAATGAACCTTTTTTTCAACTTATGCGAGACAAATAATTGAATATGCAGCCCCAGCCTTTTTTCCAACAGAGCTGAGAGTTATGAGTTACATAACTACTGGAAAACTACCTGAGCAATTGATTGATGGTTGAGAGGTGGGACCAAAGATCTGAATATCAAACCTAGCAAACACAACTAGGTGAATACAACTAGGTGAGAACAAACTTACAAAAAGCCACAGTTGTAGATGCAAACTCCATTCATAATTTTAAAAGTTGATATGACAGGAAAATAGACCAGGAGTCATTGCTTTAAACAACCGGCGGCTATATTGTCAGCGTTCAAAAACTGATGCTCAGTCCTGCAAGTACAAATAGGTGAGTACACAGAAATATGAAACATGTATGTGTTCCTTCTAGACTAACGATCGGGGATTCCTGGATCGAAACCCGGCCAGGCAGGACTGAAATTATTGGTAGCGTTTCCTATCACCTAATGCCTCTGTTCTCCTAGCAGTAAACAGGTATCCAGGAGTTGTGAGCTTCATGTAGGGTTGCATCCTGGTGAGGGTCAGTCAGGGTCAGTTTAGGTGTTCGATCTTGTGAGGTGGGTGTTGGTTAGGTTAGGTTAGGTTAAGTTTGGTTAGGTTAGGTTAGGTTAGGTTAGGTTAAGTTTGGTTAGGTTAGGTTTGGTTAGGTTAGATTAGGTTAGGTTAGGTTAGGTTAAGTTTGGTTAGGTTAGGTTAAGTTTGGTTAGGTTAGGTTAAGTTTGGTTAGGTTAGTTAGGTTAGGTTTGGTTAGGTTTAGGTTAGGTTAGTTAGGTTAGGTTAGGTTAGTTAGGTTAGGTTTGGTTAGGTTAGGTTAGGTTACCTTACCTTGAGGTGCTTCCGGGGCTTAGCGTCCCCGCGGCCCGGTCGTCGACCAGGCTTCCTGGTTGCCGGACTGATCAACCAGGCTGTTGGACGCGGCTGCTCGCAGCCTGACGTATGAGTCACAGCCTGGTTGATCAGGTATCCTTTGGAGGTGCTTATCCAGTTCTCTCTTGAACACTGTGAGGGGTCGGCCAGTTATGCCCCTTATGTGTAGTGGAAGCGTGTTGAACAGTCTCGGACCTCTGATGTTGATAGAGTTCTCTCTCAGAGTACCAGTTGCACCTCTGTTTTTCAACGGGGGTATTCTGCATATCCTGCCATGTCTTCTGGTCTCATGTGATGTTATTTCTGTGTGCAGGTTTGGGACCAGCCCCTAGGTTAGGTTAAGTTTGGTTAGGCTAGGTTAAGTTTGTTTAGGTTAGGTTAAGTTTGGTTAGGTTAGTTAGGTTAGGTTTGGTTAGGTTTAGGTTAGGTTAGTTAGGTTAGGTTAGGTTAGTTAGGTTAGGTTTGGTTAGGTTAGGTTAAGTTAGGTTAAGTTTGGTTAGGTTAGGTTTGGTTAAGTTAGGTTAGGTTAGGTTTAGGTTAGGTTAGGGTAGGTTAGGTTAGGTTAGTTAGGGTAGGTTTGGTTAGGTTTAGGTTAGGTTAGTTAAGTTAGGATAGGTTAGGTTAGGTTAGGTTAGTTAGGTTAGGTTTGGTTAGGTTAGGTTAGGTTAGGTTAGGTTACGTTAGTTAGGTTAGGTTAGATTAGTTAGGTTAGGTTAGGTTAGGTTAGTTAGGTTAGGTTAGTTAGGTTAGGTTTGGTTAGGTTAGCTTAGTTAGGTAAGTTAGGTAGATTGGGTTTAGGTGTAGGCTAGGTTAGGTTTAGATTAGGTTAGGTTATATTAGGTTTTGTTTTAGATTGTGGTAGGTTATAGGTTAGGGTAGGGTATAGGCTAGGCTAGGTTAAGTTAGGAAATAGGCCAAGAGTTATTGCTATAAACAACTGACGGCTTAAAGGCAGACTCTAAGATTAATGCTCGATCCTCCTGGCACAAATAGGTGAGTACACATATATGTAACATGAATGATGTGTTCCTTCTCGACTCTCAATAAGGGATTCCAGGGTTCGAATCGCGGTCGGGCAGGGCTGTAATTGTTGGTAGCGTTTCCTATCACCCAATGCACGTGTTCACCTAGCAGTAAATAGGTATCCAGGAGTTAGTGAGCTACTAGCATCCTGGTGAGTGAGGGTTAGTTTAACCTTGTGGGGTGGGTGTTGGAGACCACTTTATAAGCCTAACATGTATATATAGACTGCCTGTCTGCCTGTCCCCCGACTCAAAGAAGTTATATGTATTGACTCAATGAAGCCTAAGTGAACATAATCCAAGGCCTAAGAGTAATCATTCGTGCTTAGAAGAAGATTGTTTAGGTTTTATAAATAGCGGCGGGTGGCATTTATAAGCGATTTGTGCGAGATCAATGGCATCCAAACATTTCCATGTTGGTGCAATAGTCCACTTTTGGTTGGTTTGTTTGACTATAAGAACTATCATTAATGGAGAATTGGCTGGTATGTGTGAGTATCCTCCGCCGCAGTTACCATTATCATCACTCACTCACTCACTCACTCACAAGTTATTGGTTACCACTTGTATACAATAACAACGGCCATACTACCACTTAAAGGACACTGCTTCTCGTCCCATTAGCCAAGTTAAGCAACTTTCAATTTGGTTAGTAATTGGATGGGTAACCTGCCTGGTAACACCAACTGCTAGTGCTGCTGATGGCATTCATATTTGGGCAGTCCCTGTGGATCAGTGGTAAGGCACTCACCTCGCGCTTCGCAAGCGATTTCGCCTGGGTTCATATCCTGGCTGGCAGGGGAAGAGCGGATTGACTAGGCACCAATCCTTAACTTAACGATTATCTTCACGAAGCAGTGAATGGGTACCTGGTTGTTAAACGGTTTGTCGGGTTGTGTTCCAGGGAAAATTAACAATGAGTTTGTGTGTACTCACCTTATTGTGCTTGCGGGGGTTGAGCTCTGGCTCTTTGGTCCCGCCTCTCAACCGTCAATCAACAGGAGTACTAGTTCCTGAGCCTATTGGGCTCTATCATATCTACACTTGAAACTGTGTATGGAGTCAGCCTCCACCACATCACTTCCTAATGCATTCCATTTGTCAACTACTCTGACACTAAAAAAGTTCTTTCTAATATCTCTGTGTCTCATTTGGGCACTCAGTTTCCACCTGTGTCCCCTAGTACGTGTGCCCCTTGTGTTAAATAGCCTACCTTCATCTACCTTATCGATTCCCATGAGAATTTTGAATGTGGTGATCATGTCCCCCTTAACTCTTCTGTCTTCCAACGAAGTGAGGTTTAATTCCCGTAGTCTCTCCTCGTAGCTCATACCTCTTAGCTCGGGTTCTAGTCTGGTGGCAAACCTTTGAACCTTTTCCAGTTTAGTCTTATGCTTGACTAGATGTGGACTCCATGCTGGAGCTGCATACTTCAGGATTGGTCTGACATATGTGGTATATAATGTTCTCAAAGATTCCTTTCAGTGTGTGTGTATTTTATAAGAAAGTGACACATAAACATGTGTGTGAATGAATATGTACACCAATTAATAGTGAATGGGCTGCCATGTGTGAGTATTAATGTATACTATGGGCCACACTCACTGAAATATGTTGTCTGTGTGTGTACATACGTGTAATTGGAGTGACTTATCCACGTGAATTTATCTGTGTGTGTATATATCCAATATGAGTGATCCTTGTCATAATTGTTTCAGTTTCTGCAATTTGACTGTCGAGACTGTATGTATGTTTATATATATATATATATGTGTGTGTGTGTGTGTGTGTGTGTGTGTGTGTGTGTGTGTGTGTGTGTGTGTGTGTGTACTCACCTAATTGTACTCACCTAATTGTGCTTGCGGGGGTTGAGCTCTGGCTCTTTGGTCCCGCCTCTCAACCGTCAATCAACTGGTGTACAGATTCCTGAGCCTATTGGGCTCTATCATATCTACATTTGAAACTGTGAATGGAGTCAGCCTCCACCACATCACTTCCTAATGCATTCCATTTGCTAACTACTCTGACACTGAAAAAGTTCTTTCTAACGTCTCTGTGGCTCATTTGGGTACTCAGCTTCCACCTGTGTCCCCTGTGTGTGTGTGTGTGTGTGTGTGTGTGTGTGTGTGTGTGTGTGTGTGTGTGTGTGTGTGTGTGTGAGTGTGTGTGTATATGTGTGTGTGCGCGCGCGCGCGCACGAATGTCGCGCTCTGAAATATGTACCTATGATTATTAGAGTATACCATTCGAGAAAAAATGTCTAACTATTTATCGGTCCATTCTCTCTCTGTGCCGGCCTTCCTGCTAAAACTTGTCCACTCATTATGCTGTTGAATATCTATCTCCAATGGTCATTTACCGTTAATTAATATATTATTAAGCAGATAAAGTCCTTTACAAATCTCTTCACCTTTTAAAGCACATATCTTTCTTCTAACATGAATCACTATAACTCATATACTTTCATCAGTTCCAAACACTTTTCTTATTCCTTCCTAAACATCTTTCCTTATATAACCTATCTCCACAAATTAATATCTTAATGATTAACTAGCAACTCCATGCCTCTCCCTCAGGTCTCCCCCTCTGCTGCTCCCTGGGCCCCCACCCCCCTACCAACACCCTACCCCCCAACCGAGGCCCAAATATAACTACCCCTATACCACAATTACCAGAGACCAACCCCCCCCTTCCCCCAACCCCCGCCTAACAGAGAAAATGGCCGCCACAACGCTATACTTACCCAGCCGAACCGTTCGTTCGCGTATGTACTATTTATTGTTGAAAAAACTTAGAATAAAACAAACCGGATTTTCATTCCCTAGTAAACACATATATATATGTATACAAAACGAGGCCTAGATTAGCACATATTAGGTATTGGATTGCTTGTTTACCATTCACAAACTCATTTGGACACACACACACACCACACTAAATATTAAATAATACATACCTTTAAACACACACACACACACACACACACACACACACACAATCACACACACACACACACACACACACACACACACACACACACACACACACACACACACACACACACACACACACACACACACACACACACACATACACACACACACATGTCAGTTTGCCTAAATTCTCCAATATTCATTCATGAAACTGCCTCACTGGACTGCAACCTCATCGAATAAGCTGTTATGAATTTCTATCTGTCAACACAAACTCACAACTTCACACGTCAATCGTTGCAAATGTTGATAAATAGACACTAACTAACCTTACTACGAGATATAAATACAAGTGCAAAATTTGATTCAGAAGGCAACTCCAGCGTGGCCTAGTCGGATAGAACATGTTCTTAATCCGGATAGACCTGCGTTCGAGCCTGTCGGAACGGTTGCAAGTACAGGGCACAGATTTATCTGTGTGTCCCCTCCTGTAGGAGCATCAGTTTCGATAGATTCTCTGGATAGCTGAAGATTGATTGACTGACCCCTTGGAATGTGGGGAAGGGTTGAAATCCGGGGGCCCACGGACGGATACCTGGATCCACTGACCTCGGGCAGGTCTTTCAATTCACCTGGATTTCAGGTGGGGAGAAGGGAGGCAATTTGGGTCGACACAAATAGCTTCCTGGACCCAAAACCCCAAAGACACCCGGACACACAGGACTCAAGACACACGCGGAATCAAGACACACACGGACTCAAGACACACGCAGACTCAAGACACACACGGACTCAAGACACACACGGAATCAAGACACACGCGGACTCAAGACACACGCGGAATCAAGACACACACGGACTCAAGACACACGCGGACTCAAGACACACACGGACTAAAGACACACACGGACTCAAGACACACACGGACTCAAGACACACGCGGAATCAAGACACACACGGACTCAAGACACACACGGACTCAAGACACACACGGACTCAAGACACACGCGGACTCAAGACACACACGGAATCAAGACACACATGGACACTGACACGATCCCAAGGTGGAGATAAGGGAGGCAATTTGAGGGGACACAAATGGCATCCTGGACTCAATACCCCAGGGATAATGACACGGACACGGACACGGATACGGACACTCATAGACTCTAACGGACACGGACACACGGAATCAATACACGTACTCAAGACACACACGGACTCAAGACACACACAGAATCAAGACACACACGGACTCAAGACACTCACAGAATCAAGACACAAACGGACTCAAGATACACACGGACTCAAGACACACACAGAATCAAGACACACATGGACACTGACACGATCCCAAGGTGGAGATAAGGGAGGCAATTTGAGGGGACACAAATGGCATCCTGGACTCAAAACCCCGGGGACAATGACATAGACATTGACACGGACACTAACTAACCTAACCTAACCTAACCTAAGACTAACCTAAGACTCTGACGGACACGGGAACATACGGAATCAAGACACACGCGGAAAGAAGACACACTCAGGAGACACACACGAAATCAAGACACATAAGGAATCAAGGCACAGACGGAATCAAGACAAACACGGAATCAAGAAACACAAGGAATCAAGAAACACATGGAATCAGGACCCACACGGAATCAAGACACACACGGAATCAAGACACACACGGAATCAAGACACACACGGAATCAAGAAACACACGGAATCAAGACACACAAGGAATCAAGAAACACAAGAAATCAAGGCACACACGGAATCAAGAGACACAAGGAATCAAGACACAAACGGAATCAAGACACACACGGAATCAAGAAACACGAGGAATCAGGGCACACACGGAATCAAGAGACACAAGGAATCAAGACACAAACGGAATCAAGACACACACGGAATCAAGAAACACAAGGAATCAAGACACAGACGGAATCAAGACACACACGGAATCAAGACACACACGGAATCAAGACACACACGGAATCAAGAAACACACGGAATCAAGACACACTCGGAATCAAGAAACACAAGGAATCAAGGCACAGACGGAATCAAGACACACAAGGAATCAAGACACTCACGGAATCAAGAAACACAAGGAATCAAGGCACAGACGGAATCAAGACACACACGGAATCAAGAAACACAAGGAATCAAGAAACACAAGGAATCAGGACACACACGGAATCAAGACACACACGGAATCAAGACACACACGGAATCAAGACACACACGGAATCAAGAAACACACGGAATCAAGACACACACGGAATCAAGAAACACAAGGAATCAAGGCACACACGGAATCAAGAAACACAAGGAATCAAGACACAAACGGAATCAAGACACACACGGAATCAAGAAACACAAGGAATCAAGGCACAGACGGAATCAAGACACACACGGAATCAAGACACACACGGAATCAAGACACACACGGAACCAAGACACATTCGGAATCAAGAAACACAAGGAATCAAGGCACAGACGGAATCAAGACACACAAGGAATCAAGACACACACGGAATCAAGAAACACAAGGAATCAAGGCACAGACGGAATCAAGACACACACGGAATCAAGAAACACAAGGAATCAAGACACAAACGGAATCAAGACACACACGGAATCAAGAAACACAAGGAATCAAGACACAAACGGAATCAAGACACACACGGAATCAAGAAACACAAGGAATCAAGACACACACGGAATCAAGAAACACAAGGAACCAAGGCACAGACGGAATCAAGACACACACGGAATCAAGACACACACGGAATCAAGACACACACGGAATCAAGAAACACAAGGAATCAAGACACACACGGAATCAAGAAACACAAGGAATCAAGGCACAGACGGAATCAAGACACACACGGAATCAAGACACACACTGAATCAAGAAACACAAGGAATCAAGACACACAAGGAATCAAGGCACACACGGAATCAAGAAACACACTGAATCAAGAATCACAAGGAATCAAGACACAAACGGATTCAAGACACACACGGAATCAAGAAACACAAGGAATCAAGAAACACAAGGAATCAAGAAACACAAGGAATCAAAACTCAACTCAAGACACATACACGGACAGAGATAAAAAATTTAAACATCTAAGGAATGTGCCGTTTTTTTTTATAAAAAAAACAGTTTTAAATTTGTCAACGTGAGAACTGCCAGAAGGTCAATCATCGGCTGTCCAGAGAATCTATCGAACCTGATGCTGCTACAGGAAAGGACAATATGTGCCCTGTAATTGCAACCGTTTCGACAGGCTCGAACGCAGGTCTATCCGGATTAAGAATATGTTCTATCCGACTTGGATAGAACATGTTCAAAGTAACACTTCTAACGTGTAAAGAAGAATGAACCTTTTTTTCAACTTATGCGAGACAAATAATTGAATATGCAGCCCCAGCCTTTTTTCCAACAGAGCTGAGAGTTATGAGTTACATAACTACTGGAAAACTACTTGAGCAATTGATTGATGGTTGAGAGGTGGGACCAAAGATCTGAATATCAAACCTAGCAAACACAACTAGGTGAATACAACTAGGTGAGAACAAACTTACAAAAAGCCACAGTTGTAGATGCAAACTCCATTCATAATTTTAAAAGTTGATATGACAGGAAAATAGACCAGGAGTCATTGCTTTAAACAACCGGCGGCTATATTGTCAGCGTTCAAAAACTGATGCTCAGTCCTGCAAGTACAAATAGGTGAGTACACAGAAATATGAAACATGTATGTGTTCCTTCTAGACTAACGATCGGGGATTCCTGGATCGAAACCCGGCCAGGCAGGACTGAAATTATTGGTAGCGTTTCCTATCACCTAATGCCTCTGTTCTCCTAGCAGTAAACAGGTATCCAGGAGTTGTGAGCTTCATGTAGGGTTGCATCCTGGTGAGGGTCAGTCAGGGTCAGTTTAGGTGTTCGATCTTGTGAGGTGGGTGTTGGTTAGGTTAGGTTAGGTTAAGTTTGGTTAGGTTAGGTTAGGTTAGGTTAGGTTAAGTTTGGTTAGGTTAGGTTTGGTTAGGTTAGATTAGGTTAGGTTAGGTTAGGTTAAGTTTGGTTAGGTTAGGTTAAGTTTGGTTAGGTTAGGTTAAGTTTGGTTAGGTTAGTTAGGTTAGGTTTGGTTAGGTTTAGGTTAGGTTAGTTAGGTTAGGTTAGGTTAGTTAGGTTAGGTTTGGTTAGGTTAGGTTAGGTTACCTTACCTTGAGGTGCTTCCGGGGCTTAGCGTCCCCGCGGCCCGGTCGTCGACCAGGCTTCCTGGTTGCCGGACTGATCAACCAGGCTGTTGGACGCGGCTGCTCGCAGCCTGACGTATGAGTCACAGCCTGGTTGATCAGGTATCCTTTGGAGGTGCTTATCCAGTTCTCTCTTGAACACTGTGAGGGGTCGGCCAGTTATGCCCCTTATGTGTAGTGGAAGCGTGTTGAACAGTCTCGGACCTCTGATGTTGATAGAGTTCTCTCTCAGAGTACCAGTTGCACCTCTGTTTTTCAACGGGGGTATTCTGCATATCCTGCCATGTCTTCTGGTCTCATGTGATGTTATTTCTGTGTGCAGGTTTGGGACCAGCCCCTAGGTTAGGTTAAGTTTGGTTAGGCTAGGTTAAGTTTGGTTAGGTTAGGTTAAGTTTGGTTAGGTTAGTTAGGTTAGGTTTGGTTAGGTTTAGGTTAGGTTAGTTAGGTTAGGTTAGGTTAGTTAGGTTAGGTTTGGTTAGGTTAGGTTAAGTTAGGTTAAGTTTGGTTAGGTTAGGTTTGGTTAAGTTAGGTTAGGTTAGGTTTAGGTTAGGTTAGGTTAGGTTAGGTTAGGTTAGTTAGGGTAGGTTTGGTTAGGTTTAGGTTAGGTTAGTTAAGTTAGGATAGGTTAGGTTAGGTTAGGTTAGTTAGGTTAGGTTTGGTTAGGTTAGGTTAGGTTAGGTTAGGTTACGTTAGTTAGGTTAGGTTAGATTAGTTAGGTTAGGTTAGTTAGGTTAGGTTAGGTTAGGTTAGTTAGGTTAGGTTAGTTAGGTTAGGTTTGGTTAGGTTAGCTTAGTTAGGTAAGTTAGGTAGATTGGGTTTAGGTGTAGGCTAGGTTAGGTTTAGATTAGGTTAGGTTATATTAGGTTTTGTTTTAGATTGTGGTAGGTTATAGGTTAGGGTAGGGTATAGGCTAGGCTAGGTTAAGTTAGGAAATAGGCCAAGAGTTATTGCTATAAACAACTGACGGCTTAAAGGCAGACTCTAAGATTAATGCTCGATCCTCCTGGCACAAATAGGTGAGTACACATATATGTAACATGAATGATGTGTTCCTTCTCGACTCTCAATAAGGGATTCCAGGGTTCGAATCGCGGTCGGGCAGGGCTGTAATTGTTGGTAGCGTTTCCTATCACCCAATGCACGTGTTCACCTAGCAGTAAATAGGTATCCAGGAGTTAGTGAGCTACTAGCATCCTGGTGAGTGAGGGTTAGTTTAACCTTGTGGGGTGGGTGTTGGAGACCACTTTATAAGCCTAACATGTATATATAGACTGCCTGTCTGCCTGTCCCCCGACTCAAAGAAGTTATACGTATTGACTCAATGAAGCCTAAGTGAACATAATCCAAGGCCTAAGAGTAATCATTCGTGCTTAGAAGAAGATTGTTTAGGTTTTATAAATAGCGGCGTGTGGCATTTATAAGCGATTTGTGCGAGATCAATGGCATCCAAACATTTCCATGTTGGTGCAATAGTCCACTTTTGGTTGGTTTGTTTGACTATAAGAACTATCATTAATGGAGAATTGGCTGGTATGTGTGAGTATCCTCCGCCGCAGTTACCATTATCATCACTCACTCACAAGTTATTGGTTACCACTTGTATACAATAACAACGGCCATACTACCACTTAAAGGACACTGCTTCTCGTCCCATTAGCCAAGTTAAGCAACTTTCAATTTGGTTAGTAATTGGATGGGTAACCTGCCTGGTAACACCAACTGCTAGTGCTGCTGATGGCATTCATATTTGGGCAGTCCCTGTGGATCAGTGGTAAGGCACTCACCTCGCGCTTCGCAAGCGATTTCGCCTGGGTTCATATCCTGGCTGGCAGGGGAAGAGCGGATTGACTAGGCACCAATCCTTAACTTAACGATTATCTTCACGAAGCAGTGAATGGGTACCTGGTTGTTAAACGGTTTGTCGGGTTGTGTTCCAGGGAAAATTAACAATGAGTTTGTGTGTACTCACCTAATTGTACTCACCTTATTGTGCTTGCGGGGGTTGAGCTCTGGCTCTTTGGTCCCGCCTCTCAACCGTCAATCAACAGGAGTACTAGTTCCTGAGCCTATTGGGCTCTATCATATCTACACTTGAAACTGTGTATGGAGTCAGCCTCCACCACATCACTTCCTAATGCATTCCATTTGTCAACTACTCTGACACTAAAAAAGTTCTTTCTAATATCTCTGTGTCTCATTTGGGCACTCAGTTTCCACCTGTGTCCCCTAGTACGTGTGCCCCTTGTGTTAAATAGCCTACCTTCATCTACCTTATCGATTCCCATGAGAATTTTGAATGTGGTGATCATGTCCCCCTTAACTCTTCTGTCTTCCAACGAAGTGAGGTTTAATTCCCGTAGTCTCTCCTCGTAGCTCATACCTCTTAGCTCGGGTTCTAGTCTGGTGGCAAACCTTTGAACCTTTTCCAGTTTAGTCTTATGCTTGACTAGATGTGGACTCCATGCTGGAGCTGCATACTTCAGGATTGGTCTGACATATGTGGTATATAATGTTCTCAAAGATTCCTTTCAGTGTGTGTGTATTTTATAAGAAAGTGACACATAAACATGTGTGTGAATGAATATGTACACCAATTAATAGTGAATGGGCTGCCATGTGTGAGTATTAATGTATACTATGGGCCACACTCACTGAAATATGTTGTCTGTGTGTGTACATACGTGTAATTGGAGTGACTTATCCACGTGAATTTATCTGTGTGTGTATATATCCAATATGAGTGATCCTTGTCATAATTGTTTCAGTTTCTGCAATTTGACTGTCGAGACTGTATGTATGTTTGTATATATATATATGTGTGTGTGTGTGTGTGTGTGTGTGTGTGTGTGTGTGTGTGTGTGTGTGTGTGTGTGTGTGTGTGTGTGTGTGTGTGTGTGTGTGTGTGTGTGTGTGTGTGTGTGTGTGTGAGTGTGTGTGTATATGTGTGTGTGCGCGCGCGCGCGCACGAATGTCGCGCTCTGAAATATGTACCTATGATTATTAGAGTATACCATTCGAGAAAAAATGTCTAACTATTTATCGGTCCATTCTCTCTCTGTGCCGGCCTTCCTGCTAAAACTTGTCCACTCATTATGCTGTTGAATATCTATCTCCAATGGTCATTTACCGTTAATTAATATATTATTAAGCAGATAAAGTCCTTTACAAATCTCTTCACCTTTTAAAGCACATATCTTTCTTCTAACATGAATCACTATAACTCATATACTTTCATCAGTTCCAAACACTTTTCTTATTCCTTCCTAAACATCTTTCCTTATATAACCTATCTCCACAAATTAATATCTTAATGATTAACTAGCAGCTCCATGCCTCTCCCTCAGGTCCCCCCTCTGCTGATCCCTGGGCCCCCACCCCCCTACCAACACCCTACCCCCCAACCGAGGCCCAAATATAACTACCCCTATACCACAATTACCAGAGACCAACCCCCCCCTTCCCCCAACCCCCGCCTAACAGAGAAAATGGCCGCCACAACGCTATGCTTACCCAGCCGAACCGTTCGTTCGCGTATGTACTATTTATTGTTGAAAAAACTTAGAATAAAACAAACCGGATTTTCATTCCCTAGTAAACACATATATATATGTATACAAAACGAGGCCTAGATTAGCACATATTAGGTATTGGATTGCTTGTTTACCATTCACAAACTCATTTGGACACACACACACACCACACTAAATATTAAATAATACATACCTTTAAACACACACACACACACACACACACACACACACACACACACACACACACACAATCACACACACACACACACACACACACACACACACACACACACACACACACACACACACACACACACACACACACACACACACACACACACACACACACACACGTCAGTTTGCCTAAATTCTCCAATATTCATTCATGAAACTGCCTCACTGGACTGCAACCTCATCGAATAAGCTGTTATGAATTACTATCTGCCAACACAAACTCACAACTTCACACGTCAATCGTTGCAAATGTTGATAAATAGACACTAACTAACCTTACTACGAGATATAAATACAAGTGCAAAATTTGATTCAGAAGGCAACTCCAGCGTGGCCTAGTCGGATAGAACATGTTCTTAATCCGGATAGACCTGCGTTCGAGCCTGTCGGAACGGTTGCAAGTACAGGGCACAGATTTATCTGTGTGTCCCCTCCTGTAGGAGCATCAGTTTCGATAGATTCTCTGGATAGCTGAAGATTGATTGACTGACCCCTTGGAATGTCGGGAAGGGTTGAAATCCGGGGGCCCACGGACGGATACCTGGATCCACTGACCTCGGGCAGGTCTTTCAATTCACCTGGATTTCAGGTGGGGAGAAGGGAGGCAATTTGGGTCGACACAAATAGCTTCCTGGACCCAAAACCCCAAAGACACCCGGACACACAGGACTCAAGACACACGCGGAATCAAGACACACAGGGAATCAAGACACACACGGAACCAAGACACATTCGGAATCAAGAAACACAAGGAATCAAGGCACAGACGGAATCAAGACACACACGGAATCAAGAAACACAAGGAATCAAGACACAAACGGAATCAAGACACACACGGAATCAAGAAACACAAGGAATCAAGACACAAACGGAATCAAGACACACACGGAATCAAGAAACACAAGGAATCAAGACACACACGGAATCAAGAAACACAAGGAACCAAGGCACAGACGGAATCAAGACACACACGGAATCAAGACACACACGGAATCAAGACACACACGGAATCAAGAAACACAAGGAATCAAGACACACACGGAATCAAGAAACACAAGGAATCAAGGCACAGACGGAATCAAGACACACACGGAATCAAGACACACACTGAATCAAGAAACACAAGGAATCAAGACACACAAGGAATCAAGGCACACACGGAATCAAGAAACACAAGGAATCAAGACACAAACGGATTCAAGACACACAAGGAATCAAGAAACACAAGGAATCAAGACACAAACGGATTCAAGACACACACGGAATCAAGAAACACAAGGAATCAAGAAACACAAGGAATCAAGAAACACAAGGAATCAAAACTCAACTCAAGACACATACACGGACAGAGATAAAAAATTTAAACATCTAAGGAATGTGCCGTTTTTTTTTATCAAAAAAACAGTTTTAAATTTGTCAACGTGAGAACTGCCAGAAGGTCAATCATCGGCTGTCCAGAGAATCTATCGAACCTGATGCTGCTACAGGAAAGGACAATATGTGCCCTGTAATTGCAACCGTTTCGACAGGCTCGAACGCAGGTCTTTCCGGATTAAGAATATGTTCTATCCGACTTGGATAGAACATGTTCAAAGTAACATTTCTAACGTGTAAAGAAGAATGAACCTTTTTTTCAACTTATGCGAGACAAATAATTGAATATGCAGCCCCAGCCTTTTTTCCAACAGAGCTGAGAGTTATGAGTTACATAACTACTGGAAAACTACCTGAGCAATTGATTGATGGTTGAGAGGTGGGACCAAAGATCTGAATATCAAACCTAGCAAACACAACTAGGTGAATACAACTAGGTGAGAACAAACTTACAAAAAGCCACAGTTGTAGATGCAAACTCCATTCATAATTTTAAAAGTTGATATGACAGGAAAATAGACCAGGAGTCATTGCTTTAAACAACCGGCGGCTATATTGTCAGCGTTCAAAAACTGATGCTCAGTCCTGCAAGTACAAATAGGTGAGTACACAGAAATATGAAACATGTATGTGTTCCTTCTAGACTAACGATCGGGGATTCCTGGATCGAAACCCGGCCAGGCAGGACTGAAATTATTGGTAGCGTTTCCTATCACCTAATGCCTCTGTTCTCCTAGCAGTAAACAGGTATCCAGGAGTTGTGAGCTTCATGTAGGGTTGCATCCTGGTGAGGGTCAGTCAGGGTCAGTTTAGGTGTTCGATCTTGTGAGGTGGGTGTTGGTTAGGTTAGGTTAGGTTAAGTTTGGTTAGGTTAGGTTAGGTTAGGTTAGGTTAAGTTTGGTTAGGTTAGGTTTGGTTAGGTTAGATTAGGTTAGGTTAGGTTAGGTTAAGTTTGGTTAGGTTAGGTTAAGTTTGGTTAGGTTAGGTTAAGTTTGGTTAGGTTAGTTAGGTTAGGTTTGGTTAGGTTTAGGTTAGGTTAGTTAGGTTAGGTTAGGTTAGTTAGGTTAGGTTTGGTTAGGTTAGGTTAGGTTACCTTACCTTGAGGTGCTTCCGGGGCTTAGCGTCCCCGCGGCCCGGTCGTCGACCAGGCTTCCTGGTTGCCGGACTGATCAACCAGGCTGTTGGACGCGGCTGCTCGCAGCCTGACGTATGAGTCACAGCCTGGTTGATCAGGTATCCTTTGGAGGTGCTTATCCAGTTCTCTCTTGAACACTGTGAGGGGTCGGCCAGTTATGCCCCTTATGTGTAGTGGAAGCGTGTTGAACAGTCTCGGACCTCTGATGTTGATAGAGTTCTCTCTCAGAGTACCAGTTGCACCTCTGTTTTTCAACGGGGGTATTCTGCATATCCTGCCATGTCTTCTGGTCTCATGTGATGTTATTTCTGTGTGCAGGTTTGGGACCAGCCCCTAGGTTAGGTTAAGTTTGGTTAGGCTAGGTTAAGTTTGGTTAGGTTAGGTTAAGTTTGGTTAGGTTAGTTAGGTTAGGTTTGGTTAGGTTTAGGTTAGGTTAGTTAGGTTAGGTTAGGTTAGTTAGGTTAGGTTTGGTTAGGTTAGGTTAAGTTAGGTTAAGTTTGGTTAGGTTAGGTTTGGTTAAGTTAGGTTAGGTTAGGTTTAGGTTAGGTTAGGTTAGGTTAGGTTAGGTTAGTTAGGGTAGGTTTGGTTAGGTTTAGGTTAGGTTAGTTAAGTTAGGATAGGTTAGGTTAGGTTAGGTTAGTTAGGTTAGGTTTGGTTAGGTTAGGTTAGGTTAGGTTAGGTTACGTTAGTTAGGTTAGGTTAGATTAGTTAGGTTAGGTTAGTTAGGTTAGGTTAGGTTAGGTTAGTTAGGTTAGGTTAGTTAGGTTAGGTTAGCTTAGTTAGGTAAGTTAGGTAGATTGGGTTTAGGTGTAGGCTAGGTTAGGTTTAGATTAGGTTAGGTTATATTAGGTTTTGTTTTAGATTGTGGTAGGTTATAGGTTAGGGTAGGGTATAGGCTAGGCTAGGTTAAGTTAGGAAATAGGCCAAGAGTTATTGCTATAAACAACTGACGGCTTAAAGGCAGACTCTAAGATTAATGCTCGATCCTCCTGGCACAAATAGGTGAGTACACATATATGTAACATGAATGATGTGTTCCTTCTCGACTCTCAATAAGGGATTCCAGGGTTCGAATCGCGGTCGGGCAGGGCTGTAATTGTTGGTAGCGTTTCCTATCACCCAATGCACGTGTTCACCTAGCAGTAAATAGGTATCCAGGAGTTAGTGAGCTACTAGCATCCTGGTGAGTGAGGGTTAGTTTAACCTTGTGGAGTGGGTGTTGGAGACCACTTTATAAGCCTAACATGTATATATAGACTGCCTGTCTGCCTGTCCCCCGACTCAAAGAAGTTATATGTATTGACTCAATGAAGCCTAAGTGAACATAATCCAAGGCCTAAGAGTAATCATTCGTGCTTAGAAGAAGATTGTTTAGGTTTTATAAATAGCGGCGTGTGGCATTTATAAGCGATTTGTGCGAGATCAATGGCATCCAAACATTTCCATGTTGGTGCAATAGTCCACTTTTGGTTGGTTTGTTTGACTATAAGAACTATCATTAATGGAGAATTGGCTGGTATGTGTGAGTATCCTCCGCCGCAGTTACCATTATCATCACTCACTCACAAGTTATTGGTTACCACTTGTATACAATAACAACGGCCATACTACCACTTAAAGGACACTGCTTCTCGTCCCATTAGCCAAGTTAAGCAACTTTCAATTTGGTTAGTAATTGGATGGGTAACCTGCCTGGTAACACCAACTGCTAGTGCTGCTGATGGCATTCATATTTGGGCAGTCCCTGTGGATCAGTGGTAAGGCACTCACCTCGCGCTTCGCAAGCGATTTCGCCTGGGTTCATATCCTGGCTGGCAGGGGAAGAGCGGATTGACTAGGCACCAATCCTTAACTTAACGATTATCTTCACGAAGCAGTGAATGGGTACCTGGTTGTTAAACGGTTTGTCGGGTTGTGTTCCAGGGAAAATTAACAATGAGTTTGTGTGTACTCACCTAATTGTACTCACCTTATTGTGCTTGCGGGGGTTGAGCTCTGGCTCTTTGGTCCCGCCTCTCAACCGTCAATCAACAGGAGTACTAGTTCCTGAGCCTATTGGGCTCTATCATATCTACACTTGAAACTGTGTATGGAGTCAGCCTCCACCACATCACTTCCTAATGCATTCCATTTGTCAACTACTCTGGCACTAAAAAAGTTCTTTCTAATATCTCTGTGTCTCATTTGGGCACTCAGTTTCCACCTGTGTCCCCTAGTACGTGTGCCCCTTGTGTTAAATAGCCTACCTTCATCTACCTTATCGATTCCCATGAGAATTTTGAATGTGGTGATCATGTCCCCCTTAACTCTTCTGTCTTCCAACGAAGTGAGGTTTAATTCCCGTAGTCTCTCCTCGTAGCTCATACCTCTTAGCTCGGGTTCTAGTCTGGTGGCAAACCTTTGAACCTTTTCCAGTTTAGTCTTATGCTTGACTAGATGTGGACTCCATGCTGGAGCTGCATACTTCAGGATTGGTCTGACATATGTGGTATATAATGTTCTCAAAGATTCCTTTCAGTGTGTGTGTATTTTATAAGAAAGTGACACATAAACATGTGTGTGAATGAATATGTACACCAATTAATAGTGAATGGGCTGCCATGTGTGAGTATTAATGTATACTATGGGCCACACTCACTGAAATATGTTGTCTGTGTGTGTACATACGTGTAATTGGAGTGACTTATCCACGTGAATTTATCTGTGTGTGTATATATCCAATATGAGTGATCCTTGTCATAATTGTTTCAGTTTCTGCAATTTGACTGTCGAGACTGTATGTATGTTTGTATATATATATATGTGTGTGTGTGTGTGTGTGTGTGTGTGTGTGTGTGTGTGTGTGTGTGTGTGTGTGTGTGTGTGTGTGTGTGTGTGTGTGTGTGTGTGTGTGTGTGTGTGTGTGTGTGAGTGTGTGTGTATATGTGTGTGTGCGCGCGCGCGCGCACGAATGTCGCGCTCTGAAATATGTACCTATGATTATTAGAGTATACCATTCGAGAAAAAATGTCTAACTATTTATCGGTCCATTCTCTCTCTGTGCCGGCCTTCCTGCTAAAACTTGTCCACTCATTATGCTGTTGAATATCTATCTCCAATGGTCATTTACCGTTAATTAATATATTATTAAGCAGATAAAGTCCTTTACAAATCTCTTCACCTTTTAAAGCACATATCTTTCTTCTAACATGAATCACTATAACTCATATACTTTCATCAGTTCCAAACACTTTTCTTATTCCTTCCTAAACATCTTTCCTTATATAACCTATCTCCACAAATTAATATCTTAATGATTAACTAGCAACTCCATGCCTCTCCCTCAGGTCTCCCCCTCTGCTGCTCCCTGGGCCCCCACCCCCCTACCAACACCCTACCCCCCAACCGAGGCCCAAATATAACTACCCCTATACCACAATTACCAGAGACCAACCCCCCCCTTCCCCCAACCCCCGCCTAACAGAGAAAATGGCCGCCACAACGCTATACTTACCCAGCCGAACCGTTCGTTCGCGTATGTACTATTTATTGTTGAAAAAACTTAGAATAAAACAAACCGGATTTTCATTCCCTAGTAAACACATATATATATGTATACAAAACGAGGCCTAGATTAGCACATATTAGGTATTGGATTGCTTGTTTACCATTCACAAACTCATTTGGACACACACACACACCACACTAAATATTAAATAATACATACCTTTAAACACACACACACACACACACACACACACACACACAATCACACACACACACACACACACACACACACACACACACACACACACACACACACACACACACACACACACACACACACACACACACACACACATACACACACACACATGTCAGTTTGCCTAAATTCTCCAATATTCATTCATGAAACTGCCTCACTGGACTGCAACCTCATCGAATAAGCTGTTATGAATTTCTATCTGTCAACACAAACTCACAACTTCACACGTCAATCGTTGCAAATGTTGATAAATAGACACTAACTAACCTTACTACGAGATATAAATACAAGTGCAAAATTTGATTCAGAAGGCAACTCCAGCGTGGCCTAGTCGGATAGAACATGTTCTTAATCCGGATAGACCTGCGTTCGAGCCTGTCGGAACGGTTGCAAGTACAGGGCACAGATTTATCTGTGTGTCCCCTCCTGTAGGAGCATCAGTTTCGATAGATTCTCTGGATAGCTGAAGATTGATTGACTGACCCCTTGGAATGTGGGGAAGGGTTGAAATCCGGGGGCCCACGGACGGATACCTGGATCCACTGACCTCGGGCAGGTCTTTCAATTCACCTGGATTTCAGGTGGGGAGAAGGGAGGCAATTTGGGTCGACACAAATAGCTTCCTGGACCCAAAACCCCAAAGACACCCGGACACACAGGACTCAAGACACACGCGGAATCAAGACACACACGGACTCAAGACACACGCAGACTCAAGACACACACGGACTCAAGACACACACGGAATCAAGACACACGCGGACTCAAGACACACGCGGAATCAAGACACACACGGACTCAAGACACACGCGGACTCAAGACACACACGGACTAAAGACACACACGGACTCAAGACACACACGGACTCAAGACACACGCGGAATCAAGACACACACGGACTCAAGACACACACGGACTCAAGACACACACGGACTCAAGACACACGCGGACTCAAGACACACACGGAATCAAGACACACATGGACACTGACACGATCCCAAGGTGGAGATAAGGGAGGCAATTTGAGGGGACACAAATGGCATCCTGGACTCAATACCCCAGGGATAATGACACGGACACGGACACGGATACGGACACTCATAGACTCTAACGGACACGGACACACGGAATCAATACACGTACTCAAGACACACACGGACTCAAGACACACACAGAATCAAGACACACACGGACTCAAGACACTCACAGAATCAAGACACAAACGGACTCAAGATACACACGGACTCAAGACACACACAGAATCAAGACACACATGGACACTGACACGATCCCAAGGTGGAGATAAGGGAGGCAATTTGAGGGGACACAAATGGCATCCTGGACTCAAAACCCCGGGGACAATGACATAGACATTGACACGGACACTAACTAACCTAACCTAACCTAACCTAAGACTAACCTAAGACTCTGACGGACACGGGAACATACGGAATCAAGACACACGCGGAAAGAAGACACACTCAGGAGACACACACGAAATCAAGACACATAAGGAATCAAGGCACAGACGGAATCAAGACAAACACGGAATCAAGAAACACAAGGAATCAAGAAACACATGGAATCAGGACCCACACGGAATCAAGACACACACGGAATCAAGACACACACGGAATCAAGACACACACGGAATCAAGAAACACACGGAATCAAGACACACAAGGAATCAAGAAACACAAGAAATCAAGGCACACACGGAATCAAGAGACACAAGGAATCAAGACACAAACGGAATCAAGACACACACGGAATCAAGAAACACGAGGAATCAGGGCACACACGGAATCAAGAGACACAAGGAATCAAGACACAAACGGAATCAAGACACACACGGAATCAAGAAACACAAGGAATCAAGACACAGACGGAATCAAGACACACACGGAATCAAGACACACACGGAATCAAGACACACACGGAATCAAGAAACACACGGAATCAAGACACACTCGGAATCAAGAAACACAAGGAATCAAGGCACAGACGGAATCAAGACACACAAGGAATCAAGACACTCACGGAATCAAGAAACACAAGGAATCAAGGCACAGACGGAATCAAGACACACACGGAATCAAGAAACACAAGGAATCAAGAAACACAAGGAATCAGGACACACACGGAATCAAGACACACACGGAATCAAGACACACACGGAATCAAGACACACACGGAATCAAGAAACACACGGAATCAAGACACACACGGAATCAAGAAACACAAGGAATCAAGGCACACACGGAATCAAGAAACACAAGGAATCAAGACACAAACGGAATCAAGACACACACGGAATCAAGAAACACAAGGAATCAAGGCACAGACGGAATCAAGACACACACGGAATCAAGACACACACGGAATCAAGACACACACGGAACCAAGACACATTCGGAATCAAGAAACACAAGGAATCAAGGCACAGACGGAATCAAGACACACAAGGAATCAAGACACACACGGAATCAAGAAACACAAGGAATCAAGGCACAGACGGAATCAAGACACACACGGAATCAAGAAACACAAGGAATCAAGACACAAACGGAATCAAGACACACACGGAATCAAGAAACACAAGGAATCAAGACACAAACGGAATCAAGACACACACGGAATCAAGAAACACAAGGAATCAAGACACACACGGAATCAAGAAACACAAGGAACCAAGGCACAGACGGAATCAAGACACACACGGAATCAAGACACACACGGAATCAAGACACACACGGAATCAAGAAACACAAGGAATCAAGACACACACGGAATCAAGAAACACAAGGAATCAAGGCACAGACGGAATCAAGACACACACGGAATCAAGACACACACTGAATCAAGAAACACAAGGAATCAAGACACACAAGGAATCAAGGCACACACGGAATCAAGAAACACACTGAATCAAGAATCACAAGGAATCAAGACACAAACGGATTCAAGACACACACGGAATCAAGAAACACAAGGAATCAAGAAACACAAGGAATCAAGAAACACAAGGAATCAAAACTCAACTCAAGACACATACACGGACAGAGATAAAAAATTTAAACATCTAAGGAATGTGCCGTTTTTTTTTATAAAAAAAACAGTTTTAAATTTGTCAACGTGAGAACTGCCAGAAGGTCAATCATCGGCTGTCCAGAGAATCTATCGAACCTGATGCTGCTACAGGAAAGGACAATATGTGCCCTGTAATTGCAACCGTTTCGACAGGCTCGAACGCAGGTCTATCCGGATTAAGAATATGTTCTATCCGACTTGGATAGAACATGTTCAAAGTAACACTTCTAACGTGTAAAGAAGAATGAACCTTTTTTTCAACTTATGCGAGACAAATAATTGAATATGCAGCCCCAGCCTTTTTTCCAACAGAGCTGAGAGTTATGAGTTACATAACTACTGGAAAACTACTTGAGCAATTGATTGATGGTTGAGAGGTGGGACCAAAGATCTGAATATCAAACCTAGCAAACACAACTAGGTGAATACAACTAGGTGAGAACAAACTTACAAAAAGCCACAGTTGTAGATGCAAACTCCATTCATAATTTTAAAAGTTGATATGACAGGAAAATAGACCAGGAGTCATTGCTTTAAACAACCGGCGGCTATATTGTCAGCGTTCAAAAACTGATGCTCAGTCCTGCAAGTACAAATAGGTGAGTACACAGAAATATGAAACATGTATGTGTTCCTTCTAGACTAACGATCGGGGATTCCTGGATCGAAACCCGGCCAGGCAGGACTGAAATTATTGGTAGCGTTTCCTATCACCTAATGCCTCTGTTCTCCTAGCAGTAAACAGGTATCCAGGAGTTGTGAGCTTCATGTAGGGTTGCATCCTGGTGAGGGTCAGTCAGGGTCAGTTTAGGTGTTCGATCTTGTGAGGTGGGTGTTGGTTAGGTTAGGTTAGGTTAAGTTTGGTTAGGTTAGGTTAGGTTAGGTTAGGTTAAGTTTGGTTAGGTTAGGTTTGGTTAGGTTAGATTAGGTTAGGTTAGGTTAGGTTAAGTTTGGTTAGGTTAGGTTAAGTTTGGTTAGGTTAGGTTAAGTTTGGTTAGGTTAGTTAGGTTAGGTTTGGTTAGGTTTAGGTTAGGTTAGTTAGGTTAGGTTAGGTTAGTTAGGTTAGGTTTGGTTAGGTTAGGTTAGGTTACCTTACCTTGAGGTGCTTCCGGGGCTTAGCGTCCCCGCGGCCCGGTCGTCGACCAGGCTTCCTGGTTGCCGGACTGATCAACCAGGCTGTTGGACGCGGCTGCTCGCAGCCTGACGTATGAGTCACAGCCTGGTTGATCAGGTATCCTTTGGAGGTGCTTATCCAGTTCTCTCTTGAACACTGTGAGGGGTCGGCCAGTTATGCCCCTTATGTGTAGTGGAAGCGTGTTGAACAGTCTCGGACCTCTGATGTTGATAGAGTTCTCTCTCAGAGTACCAGTTGCACCTCTGTTTTTCAACGGGGGTATTCTGCATATCCTGCCATGTCTTCTGGTCTCATGTGATGTTATTTCTGTGTGCAGGTTTGGGACCAGCCCCTAGGTTAGGTTAAGTTTGGTTAGGCTAGGTTAAGTTTGGTTAGGTTAGGTTAAGTTTGGTTAGGTTAGTTAGGTTAGGTTTGGTTAGGTTTAGGTTAGGTTAGTTAGGTTAGGTTAGGTTAGTTAGGTTAGGTTTGGTTAGGTTAGGTTAAGTTAGGTTAAGTTTGGTTAGGTTAGGTTTGGTTAAGTTAGGTTAGGTTAGGTTTAGGTTAGGTTAGGTTAGGTTAGGTTAGGTTAGTTAGGGTAGGTTTGGTTAGGTTTAGGTTAGGTTAGTTAAGTTAGGATAGGTTAGGTTAGGTTAGGTTAGTTAGGTTAGGTTTGGTTAGGTTAGGTTAGGTTAGGTTAGGTTACGTTAGTTAGGTTAGGTTAGATTAGTTAGGTTAGGTTAGTTAGGTTAGGTTAGGTTAGGTTAGTTAGGTTAGGTTAGTTAGGTTAGGTTTGGTTAGGTTAGCTTAGTTAGGTAAGTTAGGTAGATTGGGTTTAGGTGTAGGCTAGGTTAGGTTTAGATTAGGTTAGGTTATATTAGGTTTTGTTTTAGATTGTGGTAGGTTATAGGTTAGGGTAGGGTATAGGCTAGGCTAGGTTAAGTTAGGAAATAGGCCAAGAGTTATTGCTATAAACAACTGACGGCTTAAAGGCAGACTCTAAGATTAATGCTCGATCCTCCTGGCACAAATAGGTGAGTACACATATATGTAACATGAATGATGTGTTCCTTCTCGACTCTCAATAAGGGATTCCAGGGTTCGAATCGCGGTCGGGCAGGGCTGTAATTGTTGGTAGCGTTTCCTATCACCCAATGCACGTGTTCACCTAGCAGTAAATAGGTATCCAGGAGTTAGTGAGCTACTAGCATCCTGGTGAGTGAGGGTTAGTTTAACCTTGTGGGGTGGGTGTTGGAGACCACTTTATAAGCCTAACATGTATATATAGACTGCCTGTCTGCCTGTCCCCCGACTCAAAGAAGTTATACGTATTGACTCAATGAAGCCTAAGTGAACATAATCCAAGGCCTAAGAGTAATCATTCGTGCTTAGAAGAAGATTGTTTAGGTTTTATAAATAGCGGCGTGTGGCATTTATAAGCGATTTGTGCGAGATCAATGGCATCCAAACATTTCCATGTTGGTGCAATAGTCCACTTTTGGTTGGTTTGTTTGACTATAAGAACTATCATTAATGGAGAATTGGCTGGTATGTGTGAGTATCCTCCGCCGCAGTTACCATTATCATCACTCACTCACAAGTTATTGGTTACCACTTGTATACAATAACAACGGCCATACTACCACTTAAAGGACACTGCTTCTCGTCCCATTAGCCAAGTTAAGCAACTTTCAATTTGGTTAGTAATTGGATGGGTAACCTGCCTGGTAACACCAACTGCTAGTGCTGCTGATGGCATTCATATTTGGGCAGTCCCTGTGGATCAGTGGTAAGGCACTCACCTCGCGCTTCGCAAGCGATTTCGCCTGGGTTCATATCCTGGCTGGCAGGGGAAGAGCGGATTGACTAGGCACCAATCCTTAACTTAACGATTATCTTCACGAAGCAGTGAATGGGTACCTGGTTGTTAAACGGTTTGTCGGGTTGTGTTCCAGGGAAAATTAACAATGAGTTTGTGTGTACTCACCTAATTGTACTCACCTTATTGTGCTTGCGGGGGTTGAGCTCTGGCTCTTTGGTCCCGCCTCTCAACCGTCAATCAACAGGAGTACTAGTTCCTGAGCCTATTGGGCTCTATCATATCTACACTTGAAACTGTGTATGGAGTCAGCCTCCACCACATCACTTCCTAATGCATTCCATTTGTCAACTACTCTGACACTAAAAAAGTTCTTTCTAATATCTCTGTGTCTCATTTGGGCACTCAGTTTCCACCTGTGTCCCCTAGTACGTGTGCCCCTTGTGTTAAATAGCCTACCTTCATCTACCTTATCGATTCCCATGAGAATTTTGAATGTGGTGATCATGTCCCCCTTAACTCTTCTGTCTTCCAACGAAGTGAGGTTTAATTCCCGTAGTCTCTCCTCGTAGCTCATACCTCTTAGCTCGGGTTCTAGTCTGGTGGCAAACCTTTGAACCTTTTCCAGTTTAGTCTTATGCTTGACTAGATGTGGACTCCATGCTGGAGCTGCATACTTCAGGATTGGTCTGACATATGTGGTATATAATGTTCTCAAAGATTCCTTTCAGTGTGTGTGTATTTTATAAGAAAGTGACACATAAACATGTGTGTGAATGAATATGTACACCAATTAATAGTGAATGGGCTGCCATGTGTGAGTATTAATGTATACTATGGGCCACACTCACTGAAATATGTTGTCTGTGTGTGTACATACGTGTAATTGGAGTGACTTATCCACGTGAATTTATCTGTGTGTGTATATATCCAATATGAGTGATCCTTGTCATAATTGTTTCAGTTTCTGCAATTTGACTGTCGAGACTGTATGTATGTTTGTATATATATATATGTGTGTGTGTGTGTGTGTGTGTGTGTGTGTGTGTGTGTGTGTGTGTGTGTGTGTGTGTGTGTGTGTGTGTGTGTGTGTGTGTGTGTGTGTGTGTGTGTGTGTGTGTGTGTGTGAGTGTGTGTGTATATGTGTGTGTGCGCGCGCGCGCGCACGAATGTCGCGCTCTGAAATATGTACCTATGATTATTAGAGTATACCATTCGAGAAAAAATGTCTAACTATTTATCGGTCCATTCTCTCTCTGTGCCGGCCTTCCTGCTAAAACTTGTCCACTCATTATGCTGTTGAATATCTATCTCCAATGGTCATTTACCGTTAATTAATATATTATTAAGCAGATAAAGTCCTTTACAAATCTCTTCACCTTTTAAAGCACATATCTTTCTTCTAACATGAATCACTATAACTCATATACTTTCATCAGTTCCAAACACTTTTCTTATTCCTTCCTAAACATCTTTCCTTATATAACCTATCTCCACAAATTAATATCTTAATGATTAACTAGCAGCTCCATGCCTCTCCCTCAGGTCCCCCCTCTGCTGATCCCTGGGCCCCCACCCCCCTACCAACACCCTACCCCCCAACCGAGGCCCAAATATAACTACCCCTATACCACAATTACCAGAGACCAACCCCCCCCTTCCCCCAACCCCCGCCTAACAGAGAAAATGGCCGCCACAACGCTATGCTTACCCAGCCGAACCGTTCGTTCGCGTATGTACTATTTATTGTTGAAAAAACTTAGAATAAAACAAACCGGATTTTCATTCCCTAGTAAACACATATATATATGTATACAAAACGAGGCCTAGATTAGCACATATTAGGTATTGGATTGCTTGTTTACCATTCACAAACTCATTTGGACACACACACACACCACACTAAATATTAAATAATACATACCTTTAAACACACACACACACACACACACACACACACACACACACACACACACACAATCACACACACACACACACACACACACACACACACACACACACACACACACACACACACACACACACACACACACACACACACACACACACACACACACACACACGTCAGTTTGCCTAAATTCTCCAATATTCATTCATGAAACTGCCTCACTGGACTGCAACCTCATCGAATAAGCTGTTATGAATTACTATCTGCCAACACAAACTCACAACTTCACACGTCAATCGTTGCAAATGTTGATAAATAGACACTAACTAACCTTACTACGAGATATAAATACAAGTGCAAAATTTGATTCAGAAGGCAACTCCAGCGTGGCCTAGTCGGATAGAACATGTTCTTAATCCGGATAGACCTGCGTTCGAGCCTGTCGGAACGGTTGCAAGTACAGGGCACAGATTTATCTGTGTGTCCCCTCCTGTAGGAGCATCAGTTTCGATAGATTCTCTGGATAGCTGAAGATTGATTGACTGACCCCTTGGAATGTCGGGAAGGGTTGAAATCCGGGGGCCCACGGACGGATACCTGGATCCACTGACCTCGGGCAGGTCTTTCAATTCACCTGGATTTCAGGTGGGGAGAAGGGAGGCAATTTGGGTCGACACAAATAGCTTCCTGGACCCAAAACCCCAAAGACACCCGGACACACAGGACTCAAGACACACGCGGAATCAAGACACACAGGGAATCAAGACACACACGGAACCAAGACACATTCGGAATCAAGAAACACAAGGAATCAAGGCACAGACGGAATCAAGACACACACGGAATCAAGAAACACAAGGAATCAAGACACAAACGGAATCAAGACACACACGGAATCAAGAAACACAAGGAATCAAGACACAAACGGAATCAAGACACACACGGAATCAAGAAACACAAGGAATCAAGACACACACGGAATCAAGAAACACAAGGAACCAAGGCACAGACGGAATCAAGACACACACGGAATCAAGACACACACGGAATCAAGACACACACGGAATCAAGAAACACAAGGAATCAAGACACACACGGAATCAAGAAACACAAGGAATCAAGGCACAGACGGAATCAAGACACACACGGAATCAAGACACACACTGAATCAAGAAACACAAGGAATCAAGACACACAAGGAATCAAGGCACACACGGAATCAAGAAACACAAGGAATCAAGACACAAACGGATTCAAGACACACAAGGAATCAAGAAACACAAGGAATCAAGACACAAACGGATTCAAGACACACACGGAATCAAGAAACACAAGGAATCAAGAAACACAAGGAATCAAGAAACACAAGGAATCAAAACTCAACTCAAGACACATACACGGACAGAGATAAAAAATTTAAACATCTAAGGAATGTGCCGTTTTTTTTTATCAAAAAAACAGTTTTAAATTTGTCAACGTGAGAACTGCCAGAAGGTCAATCATCGGCTGTCCAGAGAATCTATCGAACCTGATGCTGCTACAGGAAAGGACAATATGTGCCCTGTAATTGCAACCGTTTCGACAGGCTCGAACGCAGGTCTTTCCGGATTAAGAATATGTTCTATCCGACTTGGATAGAACATGTTCAAAGTAACATTTCTAACGTGTAAAGAAGAATGAACCTTTTTTTCAACTTATGCGAGACAAATAATTGAATATGCAGCCCCAGCCTTTTTTCCAACAGAGCTGAGAGTTATGAGTTACATAACTACTGGAAAACTACCTGAGCAATTGATTGATGGTTGAGAGGTGGGACCAAAGATCTGAATATCAAACCTAGCAAACACAACTAGGTGAATACAACTAGGTGAGAACAAACTTACAAAAAGCCACAGTTGTAGATGCAAACTCCATTCATAATTTTAAAAGTTGATATGACAGGAAAATAGACCAGGAGTCATTGCTTTAAACAACCGGCGGCTATATTGTCAGCGTTCAAAAACTGATGCTCAGTCCTGCAAGTACAAATAGGTGAGTACACAGAAATATGAAACATGTATGTGTTCCTTCTAGACTAACGATCGGGGATTCCTGGATCGAAACCCGGCCAGGCAGGACTGAAATTATTGGTAGCGTTTCCTATCACCTAATGCCTCTGTTCTCCTAGCAGTAAACAGGTATCCAGGAGTTGTGAGCTTCATGTAGGGTTGCATCCTGGTGAGGGTCAGTCAGGGTCAGTTTAGGTGTTCGATCTTGTGAGGTGGGTGTTGGTTAGGTTAGGTTAGGTTAAGTTTGGTTAGGTTAGGTTAGGTTAGGTTAGGTTAAGTTTGGTTAGGTTAGGTTTGGTTAGGTTAGATTAGGTTAGGTTAGGTTAGGTTAAGTTTGGTTAGGTTAGGTTAAGTTTGGTTAGGTTAGGTTAAGTTTGGTTAGGTTAGTTAGGTTAGGTTTGGTTAGGTTTAGGTTAGGTTAGTTAGGTTAGGTTAGGTTAGTTAGGTTAGGTTTGGTTAGGTTAGGTTAGGTTACCTTACCTTGAGGTGCTTCCGGGGCTTAGCGTCCCCGCGGCCCGGTCGTCGACCAGGCTTCCTGGTTGCCGGACTGATCAACCAGGCTGTTGGACGCGGCTGCTCGCAGCCTGACGTATGAGTCACAGCCTGGTTGATCAGGTATCCTTTGGAGGTGCTTATCCAGTTCTCTCTTGAACACTGTGAGGGGTCGGCCAGTTATGCCCCTTATGTGTAGTGGAAGCGTGTTGAACAGTCTCGGACCTCTGATGTTGATAGAGTTCTCTCTCAGAGTACCAGTTGCACCTCTGTTTTTCAACGGGGGTATTCTGCATATCCTGCCATGTCTTCTGGTCTCATGTGATGTTATTTCTGTGTGCAGGTTTGGGACCAGCCCCTAGGTTAGGTTAAGTTTGGTTAGGCTAGGTTAAGTTTGGTTAGGTTAGGTTAAGTTTGGTTAGGTTAGTTAGGTTAGGTTTGGTTAGGTTTAGGTTAGGTTAGTTAGGTTAGGTTAGGTTAGTTAGGTTAGGTTTGGTTAGGTTAGGTTAAGTTAGGTTAAGTTTGGTTAGGTTAGGTTTGGTTAAGTTAGGTTAGGTTAGGTTTAGGTTAGGTTAGGTTAGGTTAGGTTAGGTTAGTTAGGGTAGGTTTGGTTAGGTTTAGGTTAGGTTAGTTAAGTTAGGATAGGTTAGGTTAGGTTAGGTTAGTTAGGTTAGGTTTGGTTAGGTTAGGTTAGGTTAGGTTAGGTTACGTTAGTTAGGTTAGGTTAGATTAGTTAGGTTAGGTTAGTTAGGTTAGGTTAGGTTAGGTTAGTTAGGTTAGGTTAGTTAGGTTAGGTTAGCTTAGTTAGGTAAGTTAGGTAGATTGGGTTTAGGTGTAGGCTAGGTTAGGTTTAGATTAGGTTAGGTTATATTAGGTTTTGTTTTAGATTGTGGTAGGTTATAGGTTAGGGTAGGGTATAGGCTAGGCTAGGTTAAGTTAGGAAATAGGCCAAGAGTTATTGCTATAAACAACTGACGGCTTAAAGGCAGACTCTAAGATTAATGCTCGATCCTCCTGGCACAAATAGGTGAGTACACATATATGTAACATGAATGATGTGTTCCTTCTCGACTCTCAATAAGGGATTCCAGGGTTCGAATCGCGGTCGGGCAGGGCTGTAATTGTTGGTAGCGTTTCCTATCACCCAATGCACGTGTTCACCTAGCAGTAAATAGGTATCCAGGAGTTAGTGAGCTACTAGCATCCTGGTGAGTGAGGGTTAGTTTAACCTTGTGGAGTGGGTGTTGGAGACCACTTTATAAGCCTAACATGTATATATAGACTGCCTGTCTGCCTGTCCCCCGACTCAAAGAAGTTATATGTATTGACTCAATGAAGCCTAAGTGAACATAATCCAAGGCCTAAGAGTAATCATTCGTGCTTAGAAGAAGATTGTTTAGGTTTTATAAATAGCGGCGTGTGGCATTTATAAGCGATTTGTGCGAGATCAATGGCATCCAAACATTTCCATGTTGGTGCAATAGTCCACTTTTGGTTGGTTTGTTTGACTATAAGAACTATCATTAATGGAGAATTGGCTGGTATGTGTGAGTATCCTCCGCCGCAGTTACCATTATCATCACTCACTCACAAGTTATTGGTTACCACTTGTATACAATAACAACGGCCATACTACCACTTAAAGGACACTGCTTCTCGTCCCATTAGCCAAGTTAAGCAACTTTCAATTTGGTTAGTAATTGGATGGGTAACCTGCCTGGTAACACCAACTGCTAGTGCTGCTGATGGCATTCATATTTGGGCAGTCCCTGTGGATCAGTGGTAAGGCACTCACCTCGCGCTTCGCAAGCGATTTCGCCTGGGTTCATATCCTGGCTGGCAGGGGAAGAGCGGATTGACTAGGCACCAATCCTTAACTTAACGATTATCTTCACGAAGCAGTGAATGGGTACCTGGTTGTTAAACGGTTTGTCGGGTTGTGTTCCAGGGAAAATTAACAATGAGTTTGTGTGTACTCACCTAATTGTACTCACCTTATTGTGCTTGCGGGGGTTGAGCTCTGGCTCTTTGGTCCCGCCTCTCAACCGTCAATCAACAGGAGTACTAGTTCCTGAGCCTATTGGGCTCTATCATATCTACACTTGAAACTGTGTATGGAGTCAGCCTCCACCACATCACTTCCTAATGCATTCCATTTGTCAACTACTCTGGCACTAAAAAAGTTCTTTCTAATATCTCTGTGTCTCATTTGGGCACTCAGTTTCCACCTGTGTCCCCTAGTACGTGTGCCCCTTGTGTTAAATAGCCTACCTTCATCTACCTTATCGATTCCCATGAGAATTTTGAATGTGGTGATCATGTCCCCCTTAACTCTTCTGTCTTCCAACGAAGTGAGGTTTAATTCCCGTAGTCTCTCCTCGTAGCTCATACCTCTTAGCTCGGGTTCTAGTCTGGTGGCAAACCTTTGAACCTTTTCCAGTTTAGTCTTATGCTTGACTAGATGTGGACTCCATGCTGGAGCTGCATACTTCAGGATTGGTCTGACATATGTGGTATATAATGTTCTCAAAGATTCCTTTCAGTGTGTGTGTATTTTATAAGAAAGTGACACATAAACATGTGTGTGAATGAATATGTACACCAATTAATAGTGAATGGGCTGCCATGTGTGAGTATTAATGTATACTATGGGCCACACTCACTGAAATATGTTGTCTGTGTGTGTACATACGTGTAATTGGAGTGACTTATCCACGTGAATTTATCTGTGTGTGTATATATCCAATATGAGTGATCCTTGTCATAATTGTTTCAGTTTCTGCAATTTGACTGTCGAGACTGTATGTATGTTTGTATATATATATATGTGTGTGTGTGTGTGTGTGTGTGTTTTTGTGTGTGTGTGTGTGTGTGTGTGTGTGTGTGTGTGTGTGTGTGTGTGTGTGTGTGTGTGTGTGTGTGTGTGTGTGTGTGTGTGTGTGTGTGTGTGTGAGTGTGTGTGTATATGTGTGTGTGCGCGCGCGCGCGCACGAATGTCGCGCTCTGAAATATGTACCTATGATTATTAGAGTATACCATTCGAGAAAAAATGTCTAACTATTTATCGGTCCATTCTCTCTCTGTGCCGGCCTTCCTGCTAAAACTTGTCCACTCATTATGCTGTTGAATATCTATCTCCAATGGTCATTTACCGTTAATTAATATATTATTAAGCAGATAAAGTCCTTTACAAATCTCTTCACCTTTTAAAGCACATATCTTTCTTCTAACATGAATCACTATAACTCATATACTTTCATCAGTTCCAAACACTTTTCTTATTCCTTCCTAAACATCTTTCCTTATATAACCTATCTCCACAAATTAATATCTTAATGATTAACTAGCAGCTCCATGCCTCTCCCTCAGGTCCCCCCTCTGCTGATCCCTGGGCCCCCACCCCCCTACCAACACCCTACCCCCCAACCGAGGCCCAAATATAACTACCCCTATACCACAATTACCAGAGACCAACCCCCCCCTTCCCCCAACCCCCGCCTAACAGAGAAAATGGCCGCCACAACTCTATGCTTACCCAGCCGAACCGTTCGTTCGCGTATGTACTATTTATTGTTGAAAAAACTTAGAATAAAATAAACCGGATTTTCATTCCCTAGTAAACACATATATATATATGTATACAAAACGAGGCCTAGATTAGCACATATTAGGTATTGGATTGCTTGTTTACCATTCACAAACTCATTTGGACACACACACACACCACACTAAATATTAAATAATACATACCTTTAAACACACACACACACACACACACACACACACACACACACACACACACACACACACAATCACACACACACACACACACACACACACACACACACACACACACACACACACACACACACACACACACACACACACACACACACACACACACACGTCAGTTTGCCTAAATTCTCCAATATTCATTCATGAAACTGCCTCACTGGACTGCAACCTCATCGAATAAGCTGTTATGAATTACTATCTGCCAACACAAACTCACAACTTCACACGTCAATCGTTGCAAATGTTGATAAATAGACACTAACTAACCTTACTACGAGATATAAATACAAGTGCAAAATTTGATTCAGAAGGCAACTCCAGCGTGGCCTAGTCGGATAGAACATGTTCTTAATCCGGATAGACCTGCGTTCGAGCCTGTCGGAACGGTTGCAAGTACAGGGCACAGATTTATCTGTGTGTCCCCTCCTGTAGGAGCATCAGTTTCGATAGATTCTCTGGATAGCTGAAGATTGATTGACTGACCCCTTGGAATGTCGGGAAGGGTTGAAATCCGGGGGCCCACGGACGGATACCTGGATCCACTGACCTCGGGCAGGTCTTTCAATTCACCTGGATTTCAGGTGGGGAGAAGGGAGGCAATTTGGGTCGACACAAATAGCTTCCTGGACCCAAAACCCCAAAGACACCCGGACACACAGGACTCAAGACACACGCGGAATCAAGACACACACGGAATCAAGACACACACGGAACCAAGACACATTCGGAATCAAGAAACACAAGGAATCAAGGCACAGACGGAATCAAGACACACACGGAATCAAGACACACACGGAATCAAGACACACACGGAACCAAGACACATTCGGAATCAAGAAACACAAGGAATCAAGGCACAGACGGAATCAAGACACACAAGGAATCAAGACACACACGGAATCAAGAAACACAAGGAATCAAGGCACAGACGGAATCAAGACACACACGGAATCAAGAAACACAAGGAATCAAGACACAAACGGAATCAAGACACACACGGAATCAAGAAACACAAGGAATCAAGACACAAACGGAATCAAGACACACACGGAATCAAGAAACACAAGGAATCAAGACACACACGGAATCAAGAAACACAAGGAACCAAGGCACAGACGGAATCAAGACACACACGGAATCAAGACACACACGGAATCAAGACACACACGGAATCAAGAAACACAAGGAATCAAGACACACACGGAATCAAGAAACACAAGGAATCAAGGCACAGACGGAATCAAGACACACACGGAATCAAGACACACACTGAATCAAGAAACACAAGGAATCAAGACACACAAGGAATCAAGGCACACACGGAATCAAGAAACACAAGGAATCAAGACACAAACGGATTCAAGACACACAAGGAATCAAGAAACACAAGGAATCAAGACACAAACGGATTCAAGACACACACGGAATCAAGAAACACAAGGGATCAAGAAACACAAGGAATCAAGAAACACAAGGAATCAAAACTCAACTCAAGACACATACACGGACAGAGATAAAAAATTTAAACATCTAAGGAATGTGCCGTTTTTTTTTATCAAAAAAACAGTTTTAAATTTGTCAACGTGAGAACTGCCAGAAGGTCAATCATCGGCTGTCCAGAGAATCTATCGAACCTGATGCTGCTACAGGAAAGGACAATATGTGCCCTGTAATTGCAACCGTTTCGACAGGCTCGAACGCAGGTCTATCCGGATTAAGAATATGTTCTATCCGACTTGGATAGAACATGTTCAAAGTAACATTTCTAACGTGTAAAGAAGAATGAACCTTTTTTTCAACTTATGCGAGACAAATAATTGAATATGCAGCCCCAGCCTTTTTTCCAACAGAGCTGAGAGTTATGAGTTACATAACTACTGGAAAACTACCTGAGCAATTGATTGATGGTTGAGAGGTGGGACCAAAGATCTGAATATCAAACCTAGCAAACACAACTAGGTGAATACAACTAGGTGAGAACAAACTTACAAAAAGCCACAGTTGTAGATGCAAACTCCATTCATAATTTTAAAAGTTGATATGACAGGAAAATAGACCAGGAGTCATTGCTTTAAACAACCGGCGGCTATATTGTCAGCGTTCAAAAACTGATGCTCAGTCCTGCAAGTACAAATAGGTGAGTACACAGAAATATGAAACATGTATGTGTTCCTTCTAGACTAACGATCGGGGATTCCTGGATCGAAACCCGGCCAGGCAGGACTGAAATTATTGGTAGCGTTTCCTATCACCTAATGCCTCTGTTCTCCTAGCAGTAAACAGGTATCCAGGAGTTGTGAGCTTCATGTAGGGTTGCATCCTGGTGAGGGTCAGTCAGGGTCAGTTTAGGTGTTCGATCTTGTGAGGTGGGTGTTGGTTAGGTTAGGTTAGGTTAAGTTTGGTTAGGTTAGGTTAGGTTAGGTTAAGTTTGGTTAGGTTAGGTTTGGTTAGGTTAGATTAGGTTAGGTTAGGTTAGGTTAAGTTTGGTTAGGTTAGGTTAAGTTTGGTTAGGTTAGGTTAAGTTTGGTTAGGTTAGTTAGGTTAGGTTTGGTTAGGTTTAGGTTAGGTTAGTTAGGTTAGGTTAGGTTAGTTAGGTTAGGTTTGGTTAGGTTAGGTTAGGTTACCTTACCTTGAGGTGCTTCCGGGGCTTAGCGTCCCCGCGGCCCGGTCGTCGACCAGGCTTCCTGGTTGCCGGACTGATCAACCAGGCTGTTGGACGCGGCTGCTCGCAGCCTGACGTATGAGTCACAGCCTGGTTGATCAGGTATCCTTTGGAGGTGCTTATCCAGTTCTCTCTTGAACACTGTGAGGGGTCGGCCAGTTATGCCCCTTATGTGTAGTGGAAGCGTGTTGAACAGTCTCGGACCTCTGATGTTGATAGAGTTCTCTCTCAGAGTACCAGTTGCACCTCTGTTTTTCAACGGGGGTATTCTGCATATCCTGCCATGTCTTCTGGTCTCATGTGATGTTATTTCTGTGTGCAGGTTTGGGACCAGCCCCTAGGTTAGGTTAAGTTTGGTTAGGCTAGGTTAAGTTTGGTTAGGTTAGGTTAAGTTTGGTTAGGTTAGTTAGGTTAGGTTTGGTTAGGTTTAGGTTAGGTTAGTTAGGTTAGGTTAGGTTAGTTAGGTTAGGTTTGGTTAGGTTAGGTTAAGTTAGGTTAAGTTTGGTTAGGTTAGGTTTGGTTAAGTTAGGTTAGGTTAGGTTTAGGTTAGGTTAGGTTAGGTTAGGTTAGGTTAGTTAGGGTAGGTTTGGTTAGGTTTAGGTTAGGTTAGTTAAGTTAGGATAGGTTAGGTTAGGTTAGGTTAGTTAGGTTAGGTTTGGTTAGGTTAGGTTAGGTTAGGTTAGGTTACGTTAGTTAGGTTAGGTTAGATTAGTTAGGTTAGGTTAGTTAGGTTAGGTTAGGTTAGGTTAGTTAGGTTAGGTTAGTTAGGTTAGGTTAGCTTAGTTAGGTAAGTTAGGTAGATTGGGTTTAGGTGTAGGCTAGGTTAGGTTTAGATTAGGTTAGGTTATATTAGGTTTTGTTTTAGATTGTGGTAGGTTATAGGTTAGGGTAGGGTATAGGCTAGGCTAGGTTAAGTTAGGAAATAGGCCAAGAGTTATTGCTATAAACAACTGACGGCTTAAAGGCAGACTCTAAGATTAATGCTCGATCCTCCTGGCACAAATAGGTGAGTACACATATATGTAACATGAATGATGTGTTCCTTCTCGACTCTCAATAAGGGATTCCAGGGTTCGAATCGCGGTCGGGCAGGGCTGTAATTGTTGGTAGCGTTTCCTATCACCCAATGCACGTGTTCACCTAGCAGTAAATAGGTATCCAGGAGTTAGTGAGCTACTAGCATCCTGGTGAGTGAGGGTTAGTTTAACCTTGTGGGGTGGGTGTTGGAGACCACTTTATAAGCCTAACATGTATATATAGACTGCCTGTCTGCCTGTCCCCCGACTCAAAGAAGTTATATGTATTGACTCAATGAAGCCTAAGTGAACATAATCCAAGGCCTAAGAGTAATCATTCGTGCTTAGAAGAAGATTGTTTAGGTTTTATAAATAGCGGCGTGTGGCATTTATAAGCGATTTGTGCGAGATCAATGGCATCCAAACATTTCCATGTTGGTGCAATAGTCCACTTTTGGTTGGTTTGTTTGACTATAAGAACTATCATTAATGGAGAATTGGCTGGTATGTGTGAGTATCCTCCGCCGCAGTTACCATTATCATCACTCACTCACAAGTTATTGGTTACCACTTGTATACAATAACAACGGCCATACTACCACTTAAAGGACACTGCTTCTCGTCCCATTAGCCAAGTTAAGCAACTTTCAATTTGGTTAGTAATTGGATGGGTAACCTGCCTGGTAACACCAACTGCTAGTGCTGCTGATGGCATTCATATTTGGGCAGTCCCTGTGGATCAGTGGTAAGGCACTCACCTCGCGCTTCGCAAGCGATTTCGCCTGGGTTCATATCCTGGCTGGCAGGGGAAGAGCGGATTGACTAGGCACCAATCCTTAACTTAACGATTATCTTCACGAAGCAGTGAATGGGTACCTGGTTGTTAAACGGTTTGTCGGGTTGTGTTCCAGGGAAAATTAACAATGAGTTTGTGTGTACTCACCTAATTGTACTCACCTTATTGTGCTTGCGGGGGTTGAGCTCTGGCTCTTTGGTCCCGCCTCTCAACCGTCAATCAACAGGAGTACTAGTTCCTGAGCCTATTGGGCTCTATCATATCTACACTTGAAACTGTGTATGGAGTCAGCCTCCACCACATCACTTCCTAATGCATTCCATTTGTCAACTACTCTGGCACTAAAAAAGTTCTTTCTAATATCTCTGTGTCTCATTTGGGCACTCAGTTTCCACCTGTGTCCCCTAGTACGTGTGCCCCTTGTGTTAAATAGCCTACCTTCATCTACCTTATCGATTCCCATGAGAATTTTGAATGTGGTGATCATGTCCCCCTTAACTCTTCTGTCTTCCAACGAAGTGAGGTTTAATTCCCGTAGTCTCTCCTCGTAGCTCATACCTCTTAGCTCGGGTTCTAGTCTGGTGGCAAACCTTTGAACCTTTTCCAGTTTAGTCTTATGCTTGACTAGATGTGGACTCCATGCTGGAGCTGCATACTTCAGGATTGGTCTGACATATGTGGTATATAATGTTCTCAAAGATTCCTTTCAGTGTGTGTGTATTTTATAAGAAAGTGACACATAAACATGTGTGTGAATGAATATGTACACCAATTAATAGTGAATGGGCTGCCATGTGTGAGTATTAATGTATACTATGGGCCACACTCACTGAAATATGTTGTCTGTGTGTGTACATACGTGTAATTGGAGTGACTTATCCACGTGAATTTATCTGTGTGTGTATATATCCAATATGAGTGATCCTTGTCATAATTGTTTCAGTTTCTGCAATTTGACTGTCGAGACTGTATGTATGTTTGTATATATATATATGTGTGTGTGTGTGTGTGTGTGTGTTTTTGTGTGTGTGTGTGTGTGTGTGTGTGTGTGTGTGTGTGTGTGTGTGTGTGTGTGTGTGTGTGTGTGTGTGTGTGTGTGTGTGTGTGTGTGAGTGTGTGTGTATATGTGTGTGTGCGCGCGCGCGCGCACGAATGTCGCGCTCTGAAATATGTACCTATGATTATTAGAGTATACCATTCGAGAAAAAATGTCTAACTATTTATCGGTCCATTCTCTCTCTGTGCCGGCCTTCCTGCTAAAACTTGTCCACTCATTATGCTGTTGAATATCTATCTCCAATGGTCATTTACCGTTAATTAATATATTATTAAGCAGATAAAGTCCTTTACAAATCTCTTCACCTTTTAAAGCACATATCTTTCTTCTAACATGAATCACTATAACTCATATACTTTCATCAGTTCCAAACACTTTTCTTATTCCTTCCTAAACATCTTTCCTTATATAACCTATCTCCACAAATTAATATCTTAATGATTAACTAGCAGCTCCATGCCTCTCCTCAGGTCCCCCCTCTGCTGATCCCTGGGCCCCCACCCCCCTACCAACACCCTACCCCCCAACCGAGGCCCAAATATAACTACCCCTATACCACAATTACCAGAGACCCCCCCCCCCTTCCCCCAACCCCCGCCTAACAGAGAAAATGGCCGCCACAACGCTATGCTTACCCAGCCGAACCGTTCGTTCGCGTATGTACTATTTATTGTTGAAAAAACTTAGAATAAAACAAACCGGATTTTCATTCCCTAGTAAACACATATATATATATGTATACAAAACGAGGCCTAGATTAGCACATATTAGGTATTGGATTGCTTGTTTACCATTCACAAACTCATTTGGACACACACACACACCACACTAAATATTAAATAATACATACCTTTAAACACACACACACACACACACACACACACACACACACACACAATCACACACACACACACACACACACACACACACACACACACACACACACACACACACACACACACACACACACACACACACACACACACACGTCAGTTTGCCTAAATTCTCCAATATTCATTCATGAAACTGCCTCACTGGACTGCAACCTCATCGAATAAGCTGTTATGAATTACTATCTGTCAACACAAACTCACAACTTCACACGTCAATCGTTGCAAATGTTGATAAATAGACACTAACTAACCTTACTACGAGATATAAATACAAGTGCAAAATTTGATTCAGAAGGCAACTCCAGCGTGGCCTAGTCGGATAGAACATGTTCTTAATCCGGATAGACCTGCGTTCGAGCCTGTCGGAACGGTTGCAAGTACAGGGCACAGATTTATCTGTGTGTCCCCTCCTGTAGGAGCATCAGTTTCGATAGATTCTCTGGATAGCTGAAGATTGATTGACTGACCCCTTGGAATGTCGGGAAGGGTTGAAATCCGGGGGCCCACGGACGGATACCTGGATCCACTGACCTCGGGCAGGTCTTTCAATTCACCTGGATTTCAGGTGGGGAGAAGGGAGGCAATTTGGGTCGACACAAATAGCTTCCTGGACCCAAAACCCCAAAGACACCCGGACACACAGGACTCAAGACACACGCGGAATCAAGACACACACGGAATCAAGACACACACGGAACCAAGACACATTCGGAATCAAGAAACACAAGGAATCAAGGCACAGACGGAATCAAGACACACACGGAATCAAGACACACACGGAATCAAGACACACACGGAACCAAGACACATTCGGAATCAGAAACACAAGGAATCAAGGCACAGACGGAATCAAGACACACAAGGAATCAAGACACACACGGAATCAAGAAACACAAGGAATCAAGGCACAGACGGAATCAAGACACACACGGAATCAAGAAACACAAGGAATCAAGACACAAACGGAATCAAGACACACACGGAATCAAGAAACACAAGGAATCAAGACACAAACGGAATCAAGACACACACGGAATCAAGAAACACAAGGAATCAAGACACACACGGAATCAAGAAACACAAGGAACCAAGGCACAGACGGAATCAAGACACACACGGAATCAAGACACACACGGAATCAAGGACACACACGGAATCAAGAAACACAAGGAATCAAGACACACACGGAATCAAGAAACACAAGGAATCAAGGCACAGACGGAATCAAGACACACACGGAATCAAGACACACACTGAATCAAGAAACACAAGGAATCAAGACACACAAGGAATCAAGGCACACACGGAATCAAGAAACACAAGGAATCAAGACACAAACGGATTCAAGACACACAAGGAATCAAGAAACACAAGGAATCAAGACACAAACGGATTCAAGACACACACGGAATCAAGAAACACAAGGAATCAAGAAACACAAGGAATCAAGAAACACAAGGAATCAAGAAACACAAGGAATCAAAACTCAACTCAAGACACATACACGGACAGAGATAAAAAATTTAAACATCTAAGGAATGTGCCGTTTTTTTTTATCAAAAAAAACAGTTTTAAATTTGTCAACGTGAGAACTGCCAGAAGGTCAATCATCGGCTGTCCAGAGAATCTATCGAACCTGATGCTGCTACAGGAAAGGACAATATGTGCCCTGTAATTGCAACCGTTTCGACAGGCTCGAACGCAGGTCTATCCGGATTAAGAATATGTTCTATCCGACTTGGATAGAACATGTTCAAAGTAACATTTCTAACGTGTAAAGAAGAATGAACCTTTTTTTCAACTTATGCGAGACAAATAATTGAATATGCAGCCCCAGCCTTTTTTCCAACAGAGCTGAGAGTTATGAGTTACATAACTACTGGAAAACTACTTGAGCAATTGATTGATGGTTGAGAGGTGGGACCAAAGATCTGAATATCAAACCTAGCAAACACAACTAGGTGAATACAACTAGGTGAGAACAAACTTACAAAAAGCCACAGTTGTAGATGCAAACTCCATTCATAATTTTAAAAGTTGATATGACAGGAAAATAGACCAGGAGTCATTGCTTTAAACAACCGGCGGCTATATTGTCAGCGTTCAAAAACTGATGCTCAGTCCTGCAAGTACAAATAGGTGAGTACACAGAAATATGAAACATGTATGTGTTCCTTCTAGACTAACGATCGGGGATTCCTGGATCGAAACCCGGCCAGGCAGGACTGAAATTATTGGTAGCGTTTCCTATCACCTAATGCCTCTGTTCTCCTAGCAGTAAACAGGTATCCAGGAGTTGTGAGCTTCATGTAGGGTTGCATCCTGGTGAGGGTCAGTCAGGGTCAGTTTAGGTGTTCGATCTTGTGAGGTGGGTGTTGGTTAGGTTAGGTTAGGTTAAGTTTGGTTAGGTTAGGTTAGGTTAGGTTAGGTTAAGTTTGGTTAGGTTAGGTTTGGTTAGGTTAGATTAGGTTAGGTTAGGTTAGGTTAAGTTTGGTTAGGTTAGGTTAAGTTTGGTTAGGTTAGGTTAAGTTTGGTTAGGTTAGTTAGGTTAGGTTTGGTTAGGTTTAGGTTAGGTTAGTTAGGTTAGGTTAGGTTAGTTAGGTTAGGTTTGGTTAGGTTAGGTTAGGTTACCTTACCTTGAGGTGCTTCCGGGGCTTAGCGTCCCCGCGGCCCGGTCGTCGACCAGGCTTCCTGGTTGCCGGACTGATCAACCAGGCTGTTGGACGCGGCTGCTCGCAGCCTGACGTATGAGTCACAGCCTGGTTGATCAGGTATCCTTTGGAGGTGCTTATCCAGTTCTCTCTTGAACACTGTGAGGGGTCGGCCAGTTATGCCCCTTATGTGTAGTGGAAGCGTGTTGAACAGTCTCGGACCTCTGATGTTGATAGAGTTCTCTCTCAGAGTACCAGTTGCACCTCTGTTTTTCAACGGGGGTATTCTGCATATCCTGCCATGTCTTCTGGTCTCATGTGATGTTATTTCTGTGTGCAGGTTTGGGACCAGCCCCTAGGTTAGGTTAAGTTTGGTTAGGCTAGGTTAAGTTTGGTTAGGTTAGGTTAAGTTTGGTTAGGTTAGTTAGGTTAGGTTTGGTTAGGTTTTAGGTTAGGTTAGTTAGGTTAGGTTAGGTTAGTTAGGTTAGGTTTGGTTAGGTTAGGTTAAGTTAGGTTAAGTTTGGTTAGGTTAGGTTTGGTTAAGTTAGGTTAGGTTAGGTTTAGGTTAGGTTAGGTTAGGTTAGGTTAGGTTAGTTAGGGTAGGTTTGGTTAGGTTTAGGTTAGGTTAGTTAAGTTAGGATAGGTTAGGTTAGGTTAGGTTAGTTAGGTTAGGTTTGGTTTAGGTTAGGTTAGGTTAGGTTAGGTTACGTTAGTTAGGTTAGGTTAGATTAGTTAGGTTAGGTTAGTTAGGTTAGGTTAGGTTAGGTTAGTTAGGTTAGGTTAGTTAGGTTAGGTTAGGTTAGCTTAGTTAGGTAAGTTAGGTAGATTGGGTTTAGGTGTAGGCTAGGTTAGGTTTAGATTAGGTTAGGTTATATTAGGTTTTGTTTTAGATTGTGGTAGGTTATAGGTTAGGGTAGGGTATAGGCTAGGCTAGGTTAAGTTAGGAAATAGGCCAAGAGTTATTGCTATAAACAACTGACGGCTTAAAGGCAGACTCTAAGATTAATGCTCGATCCTCCTGGCACAAATAGGTGAGTACACATATATGTAACATGAATGATGTGTTCCTTCTCGACTCTCAATAAGGGATTCCAGGGTTCGAATCGCGGTCGGGCAGGGCTGTAATTGTTGGTAGCGTTTCCTATCACCCAATGCACGTGTTCACCTAGCAGTAAATAGGTATCCAGGAGTTAGTGAGCTACTAGCATCCTGGTGAGTGAGGGTTAGTTTAACCTTGTGGGGTGGGTGTTGGAGACCACTTTATAAGCCTAACATGTATATATAGACTGCCTGTCTGCCTGTCCCCCGACTCAAAGAAGTTATATGTATTGACTCAATGAAGCCTAAGTGAACATAATCCAAGGCCTAAGAGTAATCATTCGTGCTTAGAAGAAGATTGTTTAGGTTTTATAAATAGCGGCGTGTGGCATTTATAAGCGATTTGTGCGAGATCAATGGCATCCAAACATTTCCATGTTGGTGCAATAGTCCACTTTTGGTTGGTTTGTTTGACTATAAGAACTATCATTAATGGAGAATTGGCTGGTATGTGTGAGTATCCTCCGCCGCAGTTACCATTATCATCACTCACTCACAAGTTATTGGTTACCACTTGTATACAATAACAACGGCCATACTACCACTTAAAGGACACTGCTTCTCGTCCCATTAGCCAAGTTAAGCAACTTTCAATTTGGTTAGTAATTGGATGGGTAACCTGCCTGGTAACACCAACTGCTAGTGCTGCTGATGGCATTCATATTTGGGCAGTCCCTGTGGATCAGTGGTAAGGCACTCACCTCGCGCTTCGCAAGCGATTTCGCCTGGGTTCATATCCTGGCTGGCAGGGGAAGAGCGGATTGACTAGGCACCAATCCTTAACTTAACGATTATCTTCACGAAGCAGTGAATGGGTACCTGGTTGTTAAACGGTTTGTCGGGTTGTGTTCCAGGGAAAATTAACAATGAGTTTGTGTGTACTCACCTAATTGTACTCACCTTATTGTGCTTGCGGGGGTTGAGCTCTGGCTCTTTGGTCCCGCCTCTCAACCGTCAATCAACAGGAGTACTAGTTCCTGAGCCTATTGGGCTCTATCATATCTACACTTGAAACTGTGTATGGAGTCAGCCTCCACCACATCACTTCCTAATGCATTCCATTTGTCAACTACTCTGGCACTAAAAAAGTTCTTTCTAATATCTCTGTGTCTCATTTGGGCACTCAGTTTCCACCTGTGTCCCCTAGTACGTGTGCCCCTTGTGTTAAATAGCCTACCTTCATCTACCTTATCGATTCCCATGAGAATTTTGAATGTGGTGATCATGTCCCCCTTAACTCTTCTGTCTTCCAACGAAGTGAGGTTTAATTCCCGTAGTCTCTCCTCGTAGCTCATACCTCTTAGCTCGGGTTCTAGTCTGGTGGCAAACCTTTGAACCTTTTCCAGTTTAGTCTTATGCTTGACTAGATGTGGACTCCATGCTGGAGCTGCATACTTCAGGATTGGTCTGACATATGTGGTATATAATGTTCTCAAAGATTCCTTTCAGTGTGTGTGTATTTTATAAGAAAGTGACACATAAACATGTGTGTGAATGAATATGTACACCAATTAATAGTGAATGGGCTGCCATGTGTGAGTATTAATGTATACTATGGGCCACACTCACTGAAATATGTTGTCTGTGTGTGTACATACGTGTAATTGGAGTGACTTATCCACGTGAATTTATCTGTGTGTGTATATATCCAATATGAGTGATCCTTGTCATAATTGTTTCAGTTTCTGCAATTTGACTGTCGAGACTGTATGTATGTTTGTATATATATATATGTGTGTGTGTGTGTGTGTGTGTGTTTTTGTGTGTGTGTGTGTGTGTGTGTGTGTGTGTGTGTGTGTGTGTGTGTGTGTGTGTGTGTGTGTGTGTGTGTGTGTGTGTGTGTGTGAGTGTGTGTGTATATGTGTGTGTGCGCGCGCGCGCGCACGAATGTCGCGCTCTGAAATATGTACCTATGATTATTAGAGTATACCATTCGAGAAAAAATGTCTAACTATTTATCGGTCCATTCTCTCTCTGTGCCGGCCTTCCTGCTAAAACTTGTCCACTCATTATGCTGTTGAATATCTATCTCCAATGGTCATTTACCGTTAATTAATATATTATTAAGCAGATAAAGTCCTTTACAAATCTCTTCACCTTTAAAGCACATATCTTTCTTCTAACATGAATCACTATAACTCATATACTTTCATCAGTTCCAAACACTTTTCTTATTCCTTCCTAAACATCTTTCCTTATATAACCTATCTCCACAAATTAATATCTTAATGATTAACTAGCAGCTCCATGCCTCTCCCTCAGGTCCCCCCTCTGCTGATCCTGGGCCCCCACCCCCCTACCAACACCCTACCCCCCAACCGAGGCCCAAATATAACTACCCCTATACCACAATTACCAGAGACCCCCCCCCCCCTTCCCCCAACCCCCGCCTAACAGAGAAAATGGCCGCCACAACGCTATGCTTACCCAGCCGAACCGTTCGTTCGCGTATGTACTATTTATTGTTGAAAAAACTTAGAATAAAACAAACCGGATTTTCATTCCCTAGTAAACACATATATATATATGTATACAAAACGAGGCCTAGATTAGCACATATTAGGTATTGGATTGCTTGTTTACCATTCACAAACTCATTTGGACACACACACACACCACACTAAATATTAAATAATACATACCTTTAAACACACACACACACACACACACACACACACACACACACACACACACACAATCACACACACACACACACACACACACACACACACACACACACACACACACACACACACACACACACACACACACACACACACACACACACACACACACACACACACACGTCAGTTTGCCTAAATTCTCCAATATTCATTCATGAAACTGCCTCACTGGACTGCAACCTCATCGAATAAGCTGTTATGAATTACTATCTGTCAACACAAACTCACAACTTCACACGTCAATCGTTGCAAATGTTGATAAATAGACACTAACTAACCTTACTACGAGATATAAATACAAGTGCAAAATTTGATTCAGAAGGCAACTCCAGCGTGGCCTAGTCGGATAGAACATGTTCTTAATCCGGATAGACCTGCGTTCGAGCCTGTCGGAACGGTTGCAAGTACAGGGCACAGATTTATCTGTGTGTCCCCTCCTGTAGGAGCATCAGTTTCGATAGATTCTCTGGATAGCTGAAGATTGATTGACTGACCCCTTGGAATGTCGGGAAGGGTTGAAATCCGGGGGCTCACGGACGGATACCTGGATCCACTGACCTCGGGCAGGTCTTTCAATTCACCTGGATTTCAGGTGGGGAGAAGGGAGGCAATTTGGGTCGACACAAATAGCTTCCTGGACCCAAAACCCCAAAGACACCCGGACACACAGGACTCAAGACACACGCGGAATCAAGACACACACGGAATCAAGACACACACGGAACCAAGACACATTCGGAATCAAGAAACACAAGGAATCAAGGCACAGACGGAATCAAGACACACACGGAATCAAGACACACACGGAATCAAGACACACACGGAACCAAGACACATTCGGAATCAAGAAACACAAGGAATCAAGGCACAGACGGAATCAAGACACACAAGGAATCAAGACACACACGGAATCAAGAAACACAAGGAATCAAGGCACAGACGGAATCAAGACACACACGGAATCAAGAAACACAAGGAATCAAGACACAAACGGAATCAAGACACACACGGAATCAAGAAACACAAGGAATCAAGACACAAACGGAATCAAGACACACACGGAATCAAGAAACACAAGGAATCAAGACACACACGGAATCAAGAAACACAAGGAACCAAGGCACAGACGGAATCAAGACACACACGGAATCAAGACACACACGGAATCAAGACACACACGGAATCAAGAAACACAAGGAATCAAGACACACACGGAATCAAGAAACACAAGGAATCAAGGCACAGACGGAATCAAGACACACACGGAATCAAGACACACACTGAATCAAGAAACACAAGGAATCAAGACACACAAGGAATCAAGGCACACACGGAATCAAGAAACACAAGGAATCAAGACACAAACGGATTCAAGACACACAAGGAATCAAGAAACACAAGGAATCAAGACACAAACGGATTCAAGACACACACGGAATCAAGAAACACAAGGAATCAAGAAACACAAGGAATCAAGAAACACAAGGAATCAAGAAACACAAGGAATCAAAACTCAACTCAAGACACATACACGGACAGAGATAAAAAATTTAAACATCTAAGGAATGTGCCGTTTTTTTTTATCAAAAAAACAGTTTTAAATTTGTCAACGTGAGAACTGCCAGAAGGTCAATCATCGGCTGTCCAGAGAATCTATCGAACCTGATGCTGCTACAGGAAAGGACAATATGTGCCCTGTAATTGCAACCGTTTCGACAGGCTCGAACGCAGGTCTATCCAGATTAAGAATATGTTCTATCCGACTTGGATAGAACATGTTCAAAGTAACATTTCTAACGTGTAAAGAAGAATGAACCTTTTTTTCAACTTATGCGAGACAAATAATTGAATATGCAGCCCCAGCCTTTTTTCCAACAGAGCTGAGAGTTATGAGTTACATAACTACTGGAAAACTACCTGAGCAATTGATTGATGGTTGAGAGGTGGGACCAAAGATCTGAATATCAAACCTAGCAAACACAACTAGGTGAATACAACTAGGTGAGAACAAACTTACAAAAAGCCACAGTTGTAGATGCAAACTCCATTCATAATTTTAAAAGTTGATATGACAGGAAAATAGACCAGGAGTCATTGCTTTAAACAACCGGCGGCTATATTGTCAGCGTTCAAAAACTGATGCTCAGTCCTGCAAGTACAAATAGGTGAGTACACAGAAATATGAAACATGTATGTGTTCCTTCTAGACTAACGATCGGGGATTCCTGGATCGAAACCCGGCCAGGCAGGACTGAAATTATTGGTAGCGTTTCCTATCACCTAATGCCTCTGTTCTCCTAGCAGTAAACAGGTATCCAGGAGTTGTGAGCTTCATGTAGGGTTGCATCCTGGTGAGGGTCAGTCAGGGTCAGTTTAGGTGTTCGATCTTGTGAGGTGGGTGTTGGTTAGGTTAGGTTAGGTTAAGTTTGGTTAGGTTAGGTTAGGTTAGGTTAGGTTAAGTTTGGTTAGGTTAGGTTTGGTTAGGTTAGATTAGGTTAGGTTAGGTTAGGTTAAGTTTGGTTAGGTTAGGTTAAGTTTGGTTAGGTTAGGTTAAGTTTGGTTAGGTTAGTTAGGTTAGGTTTGGTTAGGTTTAGGTTAGGTTAGTTAGGTTAGGTTAGGTTAGTTAGGTTAGGTTTGGTTAGGTTAGGTTAGGTTACCTTACCTTGAGGTGCTTCCGGGGCTTAGCGTCCCCGCGGCCCGGTCGTCGACCAGGCTTCCTGGTTGCCGGACTGATCAACCAGGCTGTTGGACGCGGCTGCTCGCAGCCTGACGTATGAGTCACAGCCTGGTTGATCAGGTATCCTTTGGAGGTGCTTATCCAGTTCTCTCTTGAACACTGTGAGGGGTCGGCCAGTTATGCCCCTTATGTGTAGTGGAAGCGTGTTGAACAGTCTCGGACCTCTGATGTTGATAGAGTTCTCTCTCAGAGTACCAGTTGCACCTCTGTTTTTCAACGGGGTATTCTGCATATCCTGCCATGTCTTCTGGTCTCATGTGATGTTATTTCTGTGTGCAGGTTTGGGACCAGCCCCTAGGTTAGGTTAAGTTTGGTTAGGCTAGGTTAAGTTTGGTTAGGTTAGGTTAAGTTTGGTTAGGTTAGTTAGGTTAGGTTTGGTTAGGTTTAGGTTAGGTTAGTTAGGTTAGGTTAGGTTAGTTAGGTTAGGTTTGGTTAGGTTAGGTTAAGTTAGGTTAAGTTTGGTTAGGTTAGGTTTGGTTAAGTTAGGTTAGGTTAGGTTTAGGTTAGGTTAGGTTAGGTTAGGTTAGGTTAGTTAGGGTAGGTTTGGTTAGGTTTAGGTTAGGTTAGTTAAGTTAGGATAGGTTAGGTTAGGTTAGGTTAGTTAGGTTAGGTTTGGTTAGGTTAGGTTAGGTTAGGTTAGGTTACGTTAGTTAGGTTAGGTTAGATAGTTAGGTTAGGTTAGTTAGGTTAGGTTAGGTTAGGTTTAGTTAGGTTAGGTTAGTTAGGTTAGGTTTGGTTAGGTTAGCTTAGTTAGGTAAGTTAGGTAGATTGGGTTTAGGTGTAGGCTAGGTTAGGTTTAGATTAGGTTAGTTATATTAGGTTTTGTTTTAGATTGTGGTAGTTATAGGTTAGGGTAGGGTATAGGCTAGGCTAGGTTAAGTTAGGAAATAGGCCAAGAGTTATTGCTATAAACAACTGACGGCTTAAAGGCAGACTCTAAGATTAATGCTCGATCCTCCTGGCACAAATAGGTGAGTACACATATATGTAACATGAATGATGTGTTCCTTCTCGACTCTCAATAAGGGATTCCAGGGTTCGAATCGCGGTCGGGCAGGGCTGTAATTGTTGGTAGCGTTTCCTATCACCCAATGCACCTGTTCACCTAGCAGTAAATAGGTATCCAGGAGTTAGTGAGCTACTAGCATCCTGGTGAGTGAGGGTTAGTTTAACCTTGTGGGGTGGGTGTTGGAGACCACTTTATAAGCCTAACATGTATATATAGACTGCCTGTCTGCCTGTCCCCCGACTCAAAGAAGTTATATGTATTGACTCAATGAAGCCTAAGTGAACATAATCCAAGGCCTAAGAGTATCATTCGTGCTTAGAAGAGGATTGTTTAGGTTTTATAAATAGCGGCGGGTGGCATTTATAAGCGATTTGTGCGAGATCAATGGCATCCAAACATTTCCATGTTGGTGCAATAGTCCACTTTTGGTTGGTTTGTTTGACTATAAGAACTATCATTAATGGAGAATTGGCTGGTATGTGTGAGTATCCTCCGCCGCAGTTACCATTCATCACTCACTCACTCACTCACAAGTTATTGGTTACCACTTGTATACAATAACAACGGCCATACTACCACTTAAAGGACACTGCTTCTCGTCCCATTAGCCAAGTTAAGCAACTTTCAATTTGGTTAGTAATTGGATGGGTAACCTGCCTGGTAACACCAACTGCTAGTGCTGCTGATGGCATTCATATTTGGGCAGTCCCTGTGGATCAGTGGTAAGGCACTCACCTCGCGCTTCGCAAGCGATTTCGCCTGGGTTCATATCCTGGCTGGCAGGGGAAGAGCGGATTGACTAGGCACCAATCCTTAACTTAACGATTATCTTCACGAAGCAGTGAATGGGTACCTGGTTGTTAAACGGTTTGTCGGGTTGTGTTCCAGGGAAAATTAACAATGAGTTTGTGTGTACTCACCTAATTGTACTCACCTTATTGTGCTTGCGGGGGTTGAGCTCTGGCTCTTTGGTCCCGCCTCTCAACCGTCAATCAACAGGAGTACTAGTTCCTGAGCCTATTGGGCTCTATCATATCTACACTTGAAACTGTGTATGGAGTCAGCCTCCACCACATCACTTCCTAATGCATTCCATTTGTCAACTACTCTGACACTAAAAAAGTTCTTTCTAATATCTCTGTGTCTCATTTGGGCACTCAGTTTCCACCTGTGTCCCCTAGTACGTGTGCCCCTTGTGTTAAATAGCCTACCTTCATCTACCTTATCGATTCCCATGAGAATCTTGAATGTGGTGATCATGTCCCCCTTAACTCTTCTGTCTTCCAACGAAGTGAGGTTTAATTCCCGTAGTCTCTCCTCGTAGCTCATACCTCTTAGCTCGGGTTCTAGTCTGGTGGCAAACCTTTGAACCTTTTCCAGTTTAGTCTTATGCTTGACTAGATGTGGACTCCATGCTGGAGCTGCATACTTCAGGATTGGTCTGACATATGTGGTATATAATGTTCTCAAAGATTCCTTTCAGTGTGTGTGTATTTTATAAGAAAGTGACACATAAACATGTGTGTGAATGAATATGTACACCAATTAATAGTGAATGGGCTGCCATGTGTGAGTATTAATGTATACTATGGGCCACACTCACTGAAATATGTTGTCTGTGTGTGTACATACGTGTAATTGGAGTGACTTATCCACGTGAATTTATCTGTGTGTGTATATATCCAATATGAGTGATCCTTGTCATAATTGTTCAGTTTCTGCAATTTGACTGTCGAGACTGTATGTATGTTTGTATATATATATATGTGTGTGTGTGTGTGTGTGTGTGTGTGTGTGTGTGTGTGTGTGTGTGTGTGTGTGTGTGTGTGTGTGTGTGTGTGTGTGTGTGTGTGTGTGTGTGTGTGTGTGTGTGAGTGTGTGTGTATATGTGTGTGTGCGCGCGCGCGGCACGAATGTCGCGCTCTGAAATATGTACCTATGATTATTAGAGTATACCATTCGAGAAAAAATGTCTAACTATTTATCGGTCCATTCTCTCTCTGTGCCGGCCTTCCTGCTAAAACTTGTCCACTCATTATGCTGTTGAATATCTATCTCCAATGGTCATTTACCGTTAATTAATATATTATTAAGCAGATAAAGTCCTTTACAAATCTCTTCACCTTTTAAAGCACATATCTTTCTTCTAACATGAATCACTATAACTCATATACTTTCATCAGTTCCAAACACTTTTCTTATTCCTTCCTAAACATCTTTCCTTATATAACCTATCTCCACAAATTAATATCTTAATGATTAACTAGCAACTCCATGCCTCTCCCTCAGGTCCCCCCTCTGCTGCTCCCTGGGCCCCCACCCCCCTACCAACACCCTACCCCCCAACCGAGGCCCAAATATAACTACCCCTATACCACAATTACCAGAGACCCCCCCCCCTTCCCCCAACCCCCGCCTAACAGAGAAAATGGCCGCCACAACGCTATACTTACCCAGCCGAACCGTTCGTTCGCGTATGTACTATTTATTGTTGAAAAAACTTAGAATAAAACAAACCGGATTTTCATTCCCTAGTAAACACATATATATATGTATACAAAACGAGGCCTAGATTAGCACATATTAGGTATTGGATTGCTTGTTTACCATTCACAAACTCATTTGGACACACACACACCACACTAAATATTAAATAATACATACCTTTAAACACACACACACACACACACACACACACACACACACACACACACACACACACACACACACACACACACACACACACACACACACACACACACACACACACACACACACACACACACACACACACACACGTCAGTTTGCCTAAATTCTCCAATATTCATTCATGAAACTGCCTCACTGGACTGCAACCTCATCGAATAAGCTGTTATGAATTTCTATCTGTCAACACAAACTCACAACTTCACACGTCAATCATTGCAAATGTTGATAAATAGACACTAACTAACCTTACTACGAGATATAAATACAAGTGCAAAATTTGATTCAGAAGGCAACTCCAGCGTGGCCTAGTCGGATAGAACATGTTCTTAATCCGGATAGACCTGCGTTCGAGCCTGTCGGAACGGTTGCAAGTACAGGGCACAGATTTATCTGTGTGTCCCCTCCTGTAGGAGCATCAGTTTCGATAGATTCTCTGGATAGCTGAAGATTGATTGACTGACCCCTTGGAATGTGGGGAAGGGTTGAAATCCGGGGGCCCACGGACGGATACCTGGATCCACTGACTCGGGCAGGTCTTTCAATTCACCTGGATTTCAGGTGGGGAGAAGGGAGGCAATTTGGGTCGACACAAATAGCTTCCTGGACCCAAAACCCAAAGACACCCGGACACACAGGACTCAAGACACACGCGGAATCAAGACACACGGACTCAAGACACACGCGATCAAGACACACACGGACTCAAGACACACGGACAGACACACACGGAATCAAGACACACGCGGACTCAAGACACACGCAAGACACACACGGACTCAAGACACACGCGGATCAAGACACACACGGATCAAGACACACACGGACTCAAGACACACGGACTCAAGACACACGGACTCAAGACACACACGGAATCAAGACACAACGGAATCAAGCACACATGGACACTGACACGACACAAGGAGATAACAAAGGACACAAAGGCACGGACTCAAACCCACGGAATCAAGACACACACGGACGGACACTCAAGACAACACACGGACACGGATCAAACACGACTCAAGACACACACGGAATCAAGACACACACGGAATCAAGACACAACGGAATCAAGAACACACGGATCAAGACACACGGACTCAAGACACACGGAATCAAGACACACACGGAATCAAGACACACACGGACTCAAGACACACACGGACTCAAGACACACGCGGATCAAGACACACACGGAATCAAGACACACATGGACACTGACACGATCCCAAGGTGGAGATAAGGGAGGCAATTTGAGGGGACACAAATGGCATCCTGGACTCAATACCCCAGGGATAATGACACGGACACGGACACGGATACGGACACTCATAGACTCTAACGGACACAGACACACGGAATCAATACACGTACTCAAGACACACAAGGACTCAAGACACACACAGAATCAAGACACACACGGACTCAAGACATCACAGAATCAAGACACAAACGGACTCAAGATACACACGGACTCAAGACACACACAGAATCAAGACACACATGGACACTGACACGATCCCAAGGTGGAGATAAGGGAGGCAATTTGAGGGGACACAAATGGCATCCTGACTCAAAACCCGGGGACAATGACATAGACATTGACACGGACACTAACTAACCTAACCTAACCTAACCTAAGACTAACCTAAGACTCTGACGGACACGGGAACATACGGAATCAAGACCACACGCGGAAAGAAGACACACTCAGGAGACACACACGAAATCAAGACACATAAGGAATCAAGGCACAGACGGAATCAAGACAAACACGGAATCAAGAAACACAAGGAATCAAGAAACACAAGGAATCAGGACCCACACGGAATCAGGACCCACACGGAATCAAGACACACACGGAATCAAGACCACACGGAATCAAGACACACACGGAATCAAGAAACACACGGAATCAAGACACACAAGGAATCAAGAAACACAAGAAATCAAGGCACACACGGAATCATGAGACACAAGGAATCAAGACACAAACGGAATCAAGACACACACGGAATCAAGAAACACAAGGAATCAGGGCACACACGGAATCAAGAGACACAAGGAATCAAGACACAACGGAATCAAGACACACACGGAATCAAGAAACACAAGGAATCAAGGCACAGACGGAATCAAGACACACACGGAATCAAGACACACACGGAATCAAGACACACACGGAATCAAGAAACACACGGAATCAAGACACACTCGGAATCAAGAAACACAAGGAATCAAGGCACAGACGGAATCAAGACACACAAGGAATCAAGACACTCACGGATCAAGAAACACAAGGAATCAAGGCACAGACGGAATCAAGACACACACGGAATCAAGAAACACAAGGAATCAAGAAACACAAGGAATCAGGACACACACGGAATCAAGACACACACGGAATCAAGACACACACGGAATCAAGACACACGGAATCAAGAAACACACGGAATCAAGACACACACGGAATCAAGAAACACAAGGAATCAAGGCACACACGGAATCAAGAAACACAAGGAATCAAGACACAAACGGAATCAAGACACACACGGAATCAAGAAACACAAGGAATCAAGGCACAGACGGAATCAAGACACACACGGAATCAAGACACAAACGGAACCAAGACACATTCGGAATCAAGAAACACAAGGAATCAAGGCACAGACGGAATCAAGACACACAAGGAATCAAGACACACACGGAATCAAGAAACACAAGGAATCAAGGCACAGACGGAATCAAGACACACACGGAATCAAGAACACAAGGAATCAAGACACAAACGGAATCAAGACACACACGGAATCAAGAAACACAAGGAATCAAGACACAAACGGAATCAAGACACACACGGAATCAAGAAACACAAGGAATCAAGACACACACGGAATCAAGAAACACAAGGAACCAAGGCACAGACGGAATCAAGACACACACGGAATCAAGACACACACGGAATCAAGACACACACGGAATCAAGAAACACAAGGAATCAAGACACACACGGAATCAAGAAACACAAGGAATCAAGGCACAGACGGAATCAAGACACAACGGAATCAAGACACACACTGAATCAAGAAACACAAGGAATCAAGACACAAGGAATCAAGGCACACACGGAATCAAGAAAACAAGGAATCAAGACACAAACGGATTCAAGACACACACGGAATCAAGAAACACAAGGAATCAAGAAACACAAGGAATCAAGAAACACAAGGAATCAAAAACTCAACTCAAGACACATACACGGACAGAGATAAAAAATTTAAACATCTAAGGAATGTGCCGTTTTTTTTTATCAAAAAAACAGTTTTAAATTTGTCAACGTGAGAACTGCCAGAAGGTCAATCATCGGCTGTCCAGAGAATCTATCGAACCTGATGCTGCTACAGGAGAGGACAATATGTGCCCTGTAATATGAGCAACCGTTTCGACAGGCTCGAACGAGGTCTATCCGGATTAAGAATATGTTCTATCCGACTTGGATAGAACATGTTCAAAGTAACATTTCTAACGTGTAAAGAAGAATGAACCTTTTTTCAACCTATGCGAGACAAATAATTGAATATGCCGCCCAGCCTTTTTTCCAACAGAGCTGAGAGTTATGAGTTACATAACTACTGGAAAACTACTTGAGCAATTGATTGATGGTTGAGAGGTGGGACCAAAGATCTGAATATCAAACCTAGCAAACACAACTAGGTGAATACAACTAGGTGAGAACAAACTTACAAAAGCCACAGTTGTAGATGCAAACTCCATTAATAATTTAAAAGTTGATATGACAGGAAAATAGACCAGGAGTCATTGCTTTAAACAACCGGCGGCTATATTGTCAGCGTTCAAAAACTGATGCTCAGTCCTGCAAGTACAAATAGGTGAGTACACAGAAATATGAAACATGTATGTGTTCCTTCTAAACTAACGATCGGGGATTCCTGGATCGAAACCCGGCCAGGCAGGACTGAAATTATTGGTAGCGTTTCCTATCACCTAATGCCTCTGTTCTCCTAGCAGTAAACAGGTATCCAGGAGTTGTGAGCTTCATGTAGGGTTGCATCCTGGTGAGGGTCAGTCAGGGTCAGTTTAGGTGTTCGATCTTGTGAGGTGGGTGTTGGTTAGGTTAGGTTAGGTTAAGTTTGGTTAGGTTAGGTTAGGTTAGGTTAGGTTAAGTTTGGTTAGGTTAGGTTTGGTTAGGTTAGATTAGGTTAGGTTAGGTTAGGTTAAGTTTGGTTAGGTTAGGTTAAGTTTGGTTAGGTTAGGTTAAGTTTGGTTAGGTTAGTTAGGTTAGGTTTGGTTAGGTTTAGGTTAGGTTAGTTAGGTTAGGTTATGTTAGTTAGGTTAGGTTTGGTTAGGTTAGGTTAGGTTACCTACCTTGAGGTGCTTCCGGGGCTTAGCGTCCCGCGGCCCGGTCGTCGACCAGGCTTCCTGGTTGCCGGACTGATCAACCAGGCTGTTGGACGCGGCTGCTCGCACCCTGACGTATGAGTCACAGCCTGGTTGATCAGGTATCCTTTGGAGGTGCTTATCCAGTTCTCTCTTGAACACTGTGAGGGGTCGGCCAGTTATGCCCCTTATGTGTAGTGGAAGCGTGTTGAACAGTCTCGGACCTCTGATGTTAATAGAGTTCTCTCTCAGAGTACCAGTTGCACCTCTGTTTTTCAACGGGGTATTCTGCACATCCTGCCATGTCTTCTGGTCTCATGTGATGTTATTTATGTGTGCAGGTTTGGGACCAGCCCCTAGGTTAGGTTAAGTTTGGTTAGGCTAGGTTAAGTTTGGTTAGGTTAGGTTAAGTTTGGTTAGGTTAGTTAGGTTAGGTTTGGTTAGGTTTAGGTTAGGTTAGTTAGGTTAGGTTAGGTTACCTTTGAACCTTTTCCAGTTTAGTCTTATGCTGACTAGATGTGGACTCCATGCTGGAGCTGCATACTTCAGGATTGGTCTGACATATGTGGTATATAATGTTCTCAAAGATTCCTTTCAGTGTGTGTGTATTTTATAAGAAAGTGACACATAAACATGTGTGTGAATGAATATGTACACCAATTAATAGTGAATGGGCTGCCATGTGTGAGTATTAATGTATACTATGGGCCACACTCACTGAAATATGTTGTCTGTGTGTGTACATACGTGTAATTGGAGTGACTTATCCACGTGAATTTATCTGTGTGTGTATATATCCAATATGAGTGATCCTTGTCATAATTGTGTCAGTTTCTGCAATTTGACTGTCGAGACTGTATGTATGTTTGTATATATAGATATATGTGTGTGTGTGTATGTGTGTGTGTGTGTGGTGTGTGTGTGTGTGTGTGTGTGTGTGTGTGTGTACTTACCTAATTGTACTTACCTAATTGGTAAGTACAATTAGGTAAGTACACACACACACACACACACACACACACACACACACACACACATACACACACACACATATATCTATATATACAAATAGATATACACACACATATATATGGTGTGTGTGTGTGTGTGTGTGTGTGTGTGTGGGTGTGTGTGTGTGTGTGTGTGTGTGTGTGTGTGTGTGTGTGAGTGTGTGTGTATATGTGTGTGTGCGCGCGCGCGCGCACGAATGTCGCGCTCTGAAATATGTACCTATGATTATTAGAGTATACCATTCGAGAAAAAATGTCTAACTATTTATCGGTCCATTCTCTCTCTGTGCCGGCCTTCCTGCTAAAACTTGTCCACTCATTATGCTGTTGAATATCTATCTCCAATGGTCATTTACCGTTAATTAATATATTATTAAGCAGATAAAGTCCTTTACAAATCTCTTCACCTTTTAAAGCACATATCTTTCTTCTAACATGAATCACAATAACTCATATACTTTCATCAGTTCCAAACACTTTTTATTCCTTCCTAAACATCTTTCCTTATATAACCTATCTCCACAAATTAATATCTTAATGATTAACTAGCAACTCCATGCCTCTCCCTCAGGTCCCCCCTCTGCTGGCCCTGGGCCCCCACCCCCTACCAACACCCTACCCCCCAACCGAGGCCCAAATATAACTACCCCTATACCACAATTACCAGAGACCAACCCCCCCCTTTCCCAACCCCGCCTAACAGAGAAAATGGCGCCACAACGCTATACTTACCCAGCCGAACCGTTCGTTCGCGTATGTACTATTTATTGTTGAAAAAACTTAGAATAAAACAAACCGGATTTCATTCCCTAGTAAACACATATATATATGTATACAAAACGAGGCCTAGATAGCACATATTAGGTATTGGATTGCTTGTTTACCATTCACAAACTCATTTGGACACACACAACACACCACACTAAATATTAAATAATACATACCTTTAAACACACACACACACACACACACACACACACACACCAAACCACACACACACACACACACACACCACACAAACAACACACACACACACACACACACACACACAGACACACACACACACACACACACACACACACACACACACACACACACGTCAGTTTGCCTAAATTCTCCAATATTCATTCATGAAACTGCCTCACTGGACTGCAACCTCATCGAATAAGCTGTTATGAATTTCTATCTGTCAACACAAACTCACAACTTCACACGTCAATCATTGCAAATGTTGATAAATAGACACTAACTAACCTTACTACGAGATATAAATACAAGTGCAAAATTTGATTCAGAAGGCAACTCCAGCGTGGCCTAGTCGGATAGAACATGTTCTTAATCCGGATAGACCTGCGTTCGAGCCTGTCGGAACGGTTGCAAGTACAGGGCACAGATTTATCTGTGTGTCCCCTCCTGTAGGAGCATCAGTTTCGATAGATTCTCTGGATAGCTGAAGATTGATTGACTGACCCCTTGGAATGTGGGGAAGGGTTGAAATCCGGGGGCCCACGGACGGATACCTGGATCCACTGACCTCGGGCAGGTCTTTCAATTCACCTGGATTTCAGGTGGGGAGAAGGGAGGCATTTGGGTCGACACAAATAGCTTCCTGGACCCAAAACCCCAAAGACACCCGGACACACAGGACTCAAGACACACGCGGAATCAAGACACACACGGACTCAAGACACACGCAGACTAAGACACACACGGACTCAAGACACACGCGGACTCATGACACACACGGAATCAAGACACACGCGGACTCAAGACACACGCGGAATCAAGACACACACGGACTCAAGACACACGCGGATCAAGACACACACGGACTCAAGACACACACGGACTCAAGACACACACGGACTCAAGACACACGCGGACTCAAGACACACACGGAATCAAGACACACACGGAATCAAGACACACATGACACTGACACGATCCCAAGGTGGAGATAAGGGAGGCAATTTGAGGGGACAAATGGCATCCTGGACTCAATACCCCAGGGATAATGACAGGGACACGGACACGGATACGGACACTCATAGACTCTAACGGACACGGACACACGGAATCAATACACGTACTCAAGACACACACGGACTCAAGACACACACAGAATCAAGACACAAACGGACTCAAGATACACACGGACTCAAGACACACACAGAATCAAGACACACATGGACACTGACACGATCCCAAGGTGGAGATAAGGGAGGCAATTTGAGGGGACACAAATGGCATCCTGGACTCAAAACCCCGGGGACAATGACATAGACATTGACACGGACACTAACTAACCTAACCTAACCTAACCTAAGACTAACCTAAGACTCTGACGGACACGGGAACATACGGAATCAAGACACACGCGGAAAGAAGACACACTCAGGAGACACACACGAAATCAAGAACATAAGGAATCAAGGCACAGACGGAATCAAGACAAACACGGAATCAAGAAACACAAGGAATCAAGAAACACAAGGAATCAGGACCCACACGGAATCAGGACCCACACGGAATCAAGACACACACGGAATCAAGACACACACGGAATCAAGACACACACGGAATCAAGAAAACACACGGAATCAAGACACACAAGGAATCAAGAAACACAAGAAATCAAGGCACACACGGAATCATGAGACACAAGGAATCAAGACACAAACGGAATCAAGACACACACGGAATCAAGAAACACAAGGAATCAGGGCACACACGGAATCAAGAGACACAAGGAATCAAGACACAAACGGAATCAAGACACACACGGAATCAAGAAACACAAGGAATCAAGGCACAGACGGAATCAAGACACACACGGAATCAAGACACACACGGAATCAAGACACACACGGAATCAAGAAACACACGGAATCAAGACACACTCGGAATCAAGAAACACAAGGAATCAAGGCACAGACGGAATCAAGACACACAAGGAATCAAGACACTCACGGAATCAAGAAACACAAGGAATCAAGGCACAGACGGAATCAAGACACACACGGAATCAAGAAACACAAGGAATCAAGAAACACAAGGAATCAGGACACACACGGAATCAAGACACACACGGAATCAAGACACACACGGAATCAAGACACACACGGAATCAAGAAACACACGGAATCAAGACACACACGGAATCAAGAAACACAAGGAATCAAGGCACACACGGAATCAAGAAACACAAGGAATCAAGACACAAACGGAATCAAGACACACACGGAATCAAGAAACACAAGGAATCAAGGCACAGACGGAATCAAGACACACACGGAATCAAGACACAAACGGAACCAAGACACATTCGGAATCAAGAAACACAAGGAATCAAGGCACAGACGGAATCAAGACACACAAGGAATCAAGACACACACGGAATCAAGAAACACAAGGAATCAAGGCACAGACGGAATCAAGACACACACGGAATCAAGAAACACAAGGAATCAAGACACAAACGGAATCAAGACACACACGGAATCAAGAAAACACAAGGAATCAAGACACAAACGGAATCAAGACACACACGGAATCAAGAAACACAAGGAATCAAGACACACACGGAATCAAAACACAAGGAACCAAGGCACAGACGGAATCAAGACACACACGGAATCAAGACACACACGGAATCAAGACACACACGGAATCAAGAAAACAAGGAATCAAGACACACACGGAATCAAGAAACACAAGGAATCAAGGCACAGACGGAATCAAGACACAACGGAATCAAGACACACACTGAATCAAGAAACACAAGGAATCAAGACACACAAGGAATCAAGGCACACACGGAATCAAGAAACACAAGGAATCAAGACACAAACGGATTCAAGACACACACGGAATCAAGAAACACAAGGAATCAAGAAACACAAGGAATCAAGAAACACAAGGAATCAAAACTCAACTCAAGACACATACACGGACAGAGATAAAAAATTTAAACATCTAAGGAATGTGCCGTTTTTTTTATCAAAAAAACAGTTTTAAATTTGTCAACGTGAGAACTGCCAGAAGGTCAATCATCGGCTGTCCAGAGAATCTATCGAACCTGATGCTGCTACAGGAGAGGACAATATGTGCCCTGTAATATGAGCAACCGTTTCGACAGGCTCGAACGCAGGTCTATCCGGATTAAGAATAGTTCTATCCGACTTGGATAGAACATGTTCAAAGTAACATTTCTAACGTGTAAAGAAGAATGAACCTTTTTTCAACCTATGCGAGACAAATAATTGAATATGCCGCCCCAGCCTTTTTTCCAACAGAGCTGAGAGTTATGAGTTACATAACTACTGGAAAACTACTTGAGCAATTGATTGATGGTTGAGAGGTGGGACCAAAGATCTGAATATCAAACCTAGCAAACACAACTAGGTGAATACAACTAGGTGAGAACAAACTTACAAAAAGCCACAGTTGTAGATGCAAACTCCATTCATAATTTTAAAAGTTGATATGACAGGAAAATAGACCAGGAGTCATTGCTTTAAACAACCGGCGGCTATATTGTCAGCGTTCAAAAACTGATGCTCAGTCCTGCAAGTACAAATAGGTGAGTACACAGAAATATGAAACATGTATGTGTTCCTTCTAAACTAACGATCGGGGATTCCTGGATCGAAACCCGGCCAGGCAGGACTGAAATTATTGGTAGCGTTTCCTATCACCTAATGCCTCTGTTCTCCTAGCAGTAAACAGGTATCCAGGAGTTGTGAGCTTCATGTAGGGTTGCATCCTGGTGAGGGTCAGTCAGGGTCAGTTTAGGTGTTCGATCTTGTGAGGGGGTGTTGGTTAGGTTAGGTTAGGTTAAGTTTGGTTAGGTTAGGTTAGGTTAGGTTAGGTTAAGTTTGGTTAGGTTAGGTTTGGTTAGGTTAGATTAGGGTTAGGTTAGGTAGGTTAAGTTTGGTTAGGTTAGGTTAAGTTTGGTTAGGTTAGGTTAAGTTTGGTTAGGTTAGTTAGGTTAGGTTTGGTTAGGTTTAGGTTAGGTTAGTTAGGTTAGGTTATGTTAGTTAGGTTAGGTTTGGTTAGGTTAGGTTAGGTTACCTTACCTTGAGGTGCTTCCGGGGCTTAGCGTCCCCGCGGCCCGGTCGTCGACCAGGCTTCCTGGTTGCCGGACTGATCAACCAGGCTGTTGGACGCGGCTGCTCGCACCCTGACGTATGAGTCACAGCCTGGTTGATCAGGTATCCTTTGGAGGTGCTTATCCAGTTCTCTCTTGAACACTGTGAGGGGTCGGCCAGTTATGCCCCTTATGTGTAGTGGAAGCGTGTTGAACAGTCTCGGACCTCTGATGTTAATAGAGTTCTCTCTCAGAGTACCAGTTGCACCTCTGTTTTCAACGGGGGTATTCTGCACATCCTGCCATGTCTTCTGGTCTCATGTGATGTTATTTATGTGTGCAGGTTTGGGACCAGCCCCTAGGTTAGGTTAAGTTTGGTTAGGCTAGGTTAAGTTTGGTTAGGTTAGGTTAAGTTTGGTTAGGTTAGTTAGGTTAGGTTTGGTTAGGTTTAGGTTAGGTTAGTTAGGTTAGGTTAGGTTACCTTTGAACCTTTTCCAGTTTAGTCTTATGCTTGACTAGATGTGGACTCCATGCTGGAGCTGCATACTTCAGGATTGGTCTGACATATGTGGTATATAATGTTCTCAAAGATTCCTTTCAGTGTGTGTGTATTTTATAAGAAAGTGACACATAAACATGTGTGTGAATGAATATGTACACCAATTAATAGTGAATGGGCTGCCATGTGTGAGTATTAATGTATACTATGGGCCACACTCACTGAAATATGTTGTCTGGTGTGTGTACATACGTGTAATTGGAGTGACTTATCCACGTGAATTTATCTGTGTGTGTATATATCCAATATGAGTGATCCTTGTAATAATTGTGTCAGTTTCTGCAATTTGACTGTCGAGACTGTATGTATGTTTGTATATATAGATATATGTGTGTGTGTGTATGTGTGTGTGTGTGTGTGTGTGTGTGTGTGTGTGTGTGTGTGTGTGTACTTACCTAATTGTACTTACCTAATTGGTAAGTACAATTAGGTAAGTACACACACACACACACACACACACACACACACACACACACAACATACACACACACTATATCTATATATACAAATAGATATACACACACATATATTGTGTGTGTGTGTGTGTGTGTGTGTGTGTGTGTGTGTGTGTGTGTGTGTGGTGTGTGTGTGTGTGTGTGTGTGTGTGTGTGAGTGTGTGTATATGTGTGTGCGCGCGCGCGCGCACGAATGTCGCGCTCTGAAATATGTACCTATGATTATTAGAGTATACCATTCGAGAAAAAATGTCTAACTATTTATCGGTCCATTCTCTCTCTGTGCCGGCCTTCCTGCTAAAACTTGTCCACTCATTATGCTGTTGAATATCTATCTCCAATGGTCATTTACCGTTAATTAATATATTATTAAGCAGATAAAGTCCTTTACAAATCTCTTCACCTTTTAAAGCACATATCTTTCTTCTAACATGAATCACAATAACTCATATACTTTCATCAGTTCCAAACACTTTTCTTATTCCTTCCTAAACATCTTTCCTTATATAACCTATCTCCCAAATTAATATCTTAATGATTAACTAGCAACTCCATGCCTCTCCCTCAGGTCCCCCCTCTGCTGCTCCCTGGGCCCCCACCCCCCTACCAACACCCTACCCCCCAACCGAGGCCCAAATATAACTACCCCTATACCACAATTACCAGAGACCAACCCCCCCCTTTCCCCAACCCCCGCCTAACAGAGAAAATGGCCGCCACAACGCTATACTTACCCAGCCGAACCGTTCGTTCGCGTATGTACTATTTATTGTTGAAAAAACTTAGAATAAAACAAACCGGATTTTCATTCCCTAGTAAACACATATATATATGTATACAAAACGAGGCCTAGATTAGCACATATTAGGTATTGGATTGCTTGTTTACCATTCACAAACTCATTTGGACACACACACACCACACTAAATATTAAAAATACATACCTTATAAACACACACACACACACACACACACACACACACACACACACACACACACACACCACACACACACACACACACAACACACACCACACACCACACACACACAGACACACACACACACACACACACACACACACACACACACACACACACGTCAGTTTGCCTAAATTCTCCAATATTCATTCATGAAACTGCCTCACTGGACTGCAACCTCATCGAATAAGCTGTTATGAATTTCTATCTGTCAACACAAACTCACAACTTCACACGTCAATCATTGCAAATGTTGATAAATAGACACTAACTAACCTTACTACGAGATATAAATACAAGTGCAAAATTTGATTCAGAAGGCAACTCCAGCGTGGCCTAGTCGGATAGAACATGTTCTTAATCCGGATAGACCTGCGTTCGAGCCTGTCGGAACGGTTGCAAGTACAGGGCACAGATTTATCTGTGTGTCCCCTCCTGTAGGAGCATCAGTTTCGATAGATTCTCTGGATAGCTGAAGATTGATTGACTGACCCCTTGGAATGTGGGGAAGGGTTGAAATCCGGGGGCCCACGGACGGATACCTGGATCCACTGACCTCGGGCAGGTCTTTCAATTCACCTGGATTTCAGGTGGGGAGAAGGGAGGCAATTTGGGTCGACCAAATAGCTTCCTGGACCCAAAACCCAAAGACACCCGGACACACAGGACTCAAGACACACGCGGAATCAAGACACACACGGACTCAAGACACACGCAGACTCAAGACACACACGGACTCAAGACACACGCGGACTCATGACACACACGGAATCAAGACACACGCGGACTCAAGACACACGCGGAATCAAGACACACACGGACTCAAGACACACGCGGACTCAAGACACACACGGACTCAAGACACACACGGACTCAAGACACACACGGACTCAAGACACACGCGGACTCAAGACACACACGGAATCAAGACACACACGGAATCAAGACACACATGGACACTGACACGATCCCAAGGTGGAGATAAGGGAGGCAATTTGAGGGGACACAAATGGCATCCTGGACTCAATACCCCAGGGATAATGACAGGGACACGGACACGGATACGGACACTCATAGACTCTAACGGACACGGACACACGGAATCAATACACGTACTCAAGACACACACGGACTCAAGACACACACAGAATCAAGACACAAACGGACTCAAGATACACACGGACTCAAGACACACACAGAATCAAGACACACATGGACACTGACACGATCCCAAGGTGGAGATAAGGGAGGCAATTTGAGGGGACACAAATGGCATCCTGGACTCAAAACCCGGGGACAATGACATAGACATTGACACGGACACTAACTAACCTAACCTAACTAACCTAAGACTAACCTAAGACTCTGACGGACACGGGAACATACGGAATCAAGACACACGCGGAAAGAAGACACACTCAGGAGACACACACGAAATCAAGACACATAAGGAATCAAGGCACAGACGGAATCAAGACAAACACGGAATCAAGAAACACAAGGAATCAAGAAACACAAGGAATCAGGACCCACACGGAATCAGGACCCACACGGAATCAAGACACACACGGAATCAAGACACACACGGAATCAAGACACACACGGAATCAAGAAACACACGGAATCAAGACACACAAGGAATCAAGAAACACAAGAAATCAAGGCACACACGGAATCATGAGACACAAGGAATCAAGACACAAACGGAATCAAGACACACACGGAATCAAGAAACACAAGGAATCAGGGCACACACGGAATCAAGAGACACAAGGAATCAAGACACAAACGGAATCAAGACACACACGGAATCAAGAAACACAAGGAATCAAGGCACAGACGGAATCAAGACACACACGGAATCAAGACACACACGGAATCAAGACACACACGGAATCAAGAAACACACGGAATCAAGACACACTCGGAATCAAGAAACACAAGGAATCAAGGCACAGACGGAATCAAGACACACAAGGAATCAAGACACTCACGGAATCAAGAAACACAAGGAATCAAGGCACAGACGGAATCAAGACACACACGGAATCAAGAAACACAAGGAATCAAGAAACACAAGGAATCAGGACACACACGGAATCAAGACACACACGGAATCAAGACACACACGGAATCAAGACACACACGGAATCAAGAAACACACGGAATCAAGACACACACGGAATCAAGAAACACAAGGAATCAAGGCACACACGGAATCAAGAAACACAAGGAATCAAGACACAAACGGAATCAAGACACACACGGAATCAAGAAACACAAGGAATCAAGGCACAGACGGAATCAAGACACACACGGAATCAAGACACAAACGGAACCAAGACACATTCGGAATCAAGAAACACAAGGAATCAAGGCACAGACGGAATCAAGACACACAAGGAATCAAGACACACACGGAATCAAGAAACACAAGGAATCAAGGCACAGACGGAATCAAGACACACACGGAATCAAGAAACACAAGGAATCAAGACACAAACGGAATCAAGACACACACGGAATCAAGAAACACAAGGAATCAAGACACAAACGGAATCAAGACACACACGGAATCAAGAAACACAAGGAATCAAGACACACACGGAATCAAGAAACACAAGGAACCAAGGCACAGACGGAATCAAGACACACACGGAATCAAGACACACACGGAATCAAGACACACACGGAATCAAGAAACACAAGGAATCAAGACACACACGGAATCAAGAAACACAAGGAATCAAGGCACAGACGGAATCAAGACACAACGGAATCAAGACACACACTGAATCAAGAAACACAAGGAATCAAGACACACAAGGAATCAAGGCACACACGGAATCAAGAAACACAAGGAATCAAGACACAAACGGATTCAAGACACACACGGAATCAAGAAACACAAGGAATCAAGAAACACAAGGAATCAAGAAACACAAGGAATCAAAACTCAACTCAAGACACATACACGGACAGAGATAAAAAATTTAAACATCTAAGGAATGTGCCGTTTTTTTTTATCAAAAAAACAGTTTTAAATTTGTCAACGTGAGAACTGCCAGAAGGTCAATCATCGGCTGTCCAGAGAATCTATCGAACCTGATGCTGCTACAGGAGAGGACAATATGTGCCCTGTAATATGAGCAACCGTTTCGACAGGCTCGAACGCAGGTCTATCCGGATTAAGAATATGTTCTATCCGACTTGGATAGAACATGTTCAAAGTAACATTTCTAACGTGTAAAGAAGAATGAACCTTTTTTTCAACCTATGCGAGACAAATAATTGAATATGCCGCCCCAGCCTTTTTTCCAACAGAGCTGAGAGTTATGAGTTACATAACTACTGGAAAACTACTTGAGCAATTGATTGATGGTTGAGAGGTGGGACCAAAGATCTGAATATCAAACCTAGCAAACACAACTAGGTGAATACAACTAGGTGAGAACAAACTTACAAAAAGCCACAGTTGTAGATGCAAACTCCATTCATAATTTTAAAAGTTGATATGACAGGAAAATAGACCAGGAGTCATTGCTTTAAACAACCGGCGGCTATATTGTCAGCGTTCAAAAACTGATGCTCAGTCCTGCAAGTACAAATAGGTGAGTACACAGAAATATGAAACATGTATGTGTTCCTTCTAAACTAACGATCGGGGATTCCTGGATCGAAACCCGGCCAGGCAGGACTGAAATTATTGGTAGCGTTTCCTATCACCTAATGCCTCTGTTCTCCTAGCAGTAAACAGGTATCCAGGAGTTGTGAGCTTCATGTAGGGTTGCATCCTGGTGAGGGTCAGTCAGGGTCAGTTTAGGTGTTCGATCTTGTGAGGTGGGTGTTGGTTAGGTTAGGTTAGGTTAAGTTTGGTTAGGTTAGGTTAGGTTAGGTTAGGTTAAGTTTGGTTAGGTTAGGTTTGGTTAGGTTAGATTAGGTTAGGTTAGGTTAGGTTAAGTTTGGTTAGGTTAGGTTAAGTTTGGTTAGGTTAGGTTAAGTTTGGTTAGGTTAGTTAGGTTAGGTTTGGTTAGGTTTAGGTTAGGTTAGTTAGGTTAGGTTATGTTAGTTAGGTTAGGTTTGGTTAGGTTAGGTTAGGTTACCTTACCTTGAGGTGCTTCCGGGGCTTAGCGTCCCCGCGGCCCGGTCGTCGACCAGGCTTCCTGGTTGCCGGACTGATCAACCAGGCTGTTGGACGCGGCTGCTCGCACCCTGACGTATGAGTCACAGCCTGGTTGATCAGGTATCCTTTGGAGGTGCTTATCCAGTTCTCTCTTGAACACTGTGAGGGGTCGGCCAGTTATGCCCCTTATGTGTAGTGGAAGCGTGTTGAACAGTCTCGGACCTCTGATGTTAATAGAGTTCTCTCTCAGAGTACCAGTTGCACCTCTGTTTTTCAACGGGGGTATTCTGCACATCCTGCCATGTCTTCTGGTCTCATGTGATGTTATTTATGTGTGCAGGTTTGGGACCAGCCCCTAGGTTAGGTTAAGTTTGGTTAGGCTAGGTTAAGTTTGGTTAGGTTAGGTTAAGTTTGGTTAGGTTAGTTAGGTTAGGTTTGGTTAGGTTTAGGTTAGGTTAGTTAGGTTAGGTTAGGTTACCTTTGAACCTTTTCCAGTTTAGTCTTATGCTTGACTAGATGTGGACTCCATGCTGGAGCTGCATACTTCAGGATTGGTCTGACATATGTGGTATATAATGTTCTCAAAGATTCCTTTCAGTGTGTGTGTATTTTATAAGAAAGTGACACATAAACATGTGTGTGAATGAATATGTACACCAATTAATAGTGAATGGGCTGCCATGTGTGAGTATTAATGTATACTATGGGCCACACTCACTGAAATATGTTGTCTGTGTGTGTACATACGTGTAATTGGAGTGACTTATCCACGTGAATTTATCTGTGTGTGTATATATCCAATATGAGTGATCCTTGTCATAATTGTGTCAGTTTCTGCAATTTGACTGTCGAGACTGTATGTATGTTTGTATATATAGATATATGTGTGTGTGTGTATGTGTGTGTGTGTGTGTGTGTGTGTGTGTGTGTGTGTGTGTGTGTGTGTACTTACCTAATTGTACTTACCTAATTGGTAAGTACAATTAGGTAAGTACACACACACACACACACACACACACACACACACACATACACACACACACATATATCTATATATACAAATAGATATACACACACATATATATGTGTGTGTGTGTGTGTGTGTGTGTGTGTGTGTGTGTGTGTGTGTGTGGTGTGTGTGTGTGTGTGTGTGTGTGTGTGAGTGTGTGTGTATATGTGTGTGTGCGCGCGCGCGCGCACGAATGTCGCGCTCTGAAATATGTACCTATGATTATTAGAGTATACCATTCGAGAAAAAATGTCTAACTATTTATCGGTCCATTCTCTCTCTGTGCCGGCCTTCCTGCTAAAACTTGTCCACTCATTATGCTGTTGAATATCTATCTCCAATGGTCATTTACCGTTAATTAATATATTATTAAGCAGATAAAGTCCTTTACAAATCTCTTCACCTTTTAAAGCACATATCTTTCTTCTAACATGAATCACAATAACTCATATACTTTCATCAGTTCCAAACACTTTTCTTATTCCTTCCTAAACATCTTTCCTTATATAACCTATCTCCACAAATTAATATCTTAATGATTAACTAGCAACTCCATGCCTCTCCCTCAGGTCCCCCCTCTGCTGCTCCCTGGGCCCCCACCCCCCTACCAACACCCTACCCCCCAACCGAGGCCCAAATATAACTACCCCTATACCACAATTACCAGAGACCAACCCCCCCTTTCCCCAACCCCCGCCTAACAGAGAAAATGGCCGCCACAACGCTATACTTACCCAGCCGAACCGTTCGTTCGCGTATGTACTATTTATTGTTGAAAAAACTTAGAATAAAACAAACCGGATTTTCATTCCCTAGTAAACACATATATATATGTATACAAAACGAGGCCTAGATTAGCACATATTAGGTATTGGATTGCTTGTTTACCATTCACAAACTCATTTGGACACACACACACACCACACTAAATATTAAATAATACATACCTTTAAACACACACACACACACACACACACACACACACACACACACACACACACACACACACACACACACACACACACACACACACACACACACACACACACACACACACACACACACACACACACACACACACACACACACACACACACGTCAGTTTGCCTAAATTCTCCAATATTCATTCATGAAACTGCCTCACTGGACTGCAACCTCATCGAATAAGCTGTTATGAATTTCTATCTGTCAACACAAACTCACAACTTCACACGTCAATCATTGCAAATGTTGATAAATAGACACTAACTAACCTTACTACGAGATATAAATACAAGTGCAAAATTTGATTCAGAAGGCAACTCCAGCGTGGCCTAGTCGGATAGAACATGTTCTTAATCCGGATAGACCTGCGTTCGAGCCTGTCGGAACGGTTGCAAGTACAGGGCACAGATTTATCTGTGTGTCCCCTCCTGTAGGAGCATCAGTTTCGATAGATTCTCTGGATAGCTGAAGATTGATTGACTGACCCCTTGGAATGTGGGGAAGGGTTGAAATCCGGGGGCCCACGGACGGATACCTGGATCCACTGACCTCGGGCAGGTCTTTCAATTCACCTGGATTTCAGGTGGGGAGAAGGGAGGCAATTTGGGTCGACACAAATAGCTTCCTGGACCCAAAACCCCAAAGACACCCGGACACACAGGACTCAAGACACACGCGGAATCAAGACACACACGGACTCAAGACACACGCAGACTCAAGACACACACGGACTCAAGACACACGCGGACTCATGACACACACGGAATCAAGACACACGCGGACTCAAGACACACGCGGAATCAAGACACACACGGACTCAAGACACACGCGGACTCAAGACACACACGGACTCAAGACACACACGGACTCAAGACACACACGGACTCAAGACACACGCGGACTCAAGACACACACGGAATCAAGACACACACGGAATCAAGACACACATGGACACTGACACGATCCCAAGGTGGAGATAAGGGAGGCAATTTGAGGGGACACAAATGGCATCCTGGACTCAATACCCCAGGGATAATGACAGGGACACGGACACGGATACGGACACTCATAGACTCTAACGGACACGGACACACGGAATCAATACACGTACTCAAGACACACACGGACTCAAGACACACACAGAATCAAGACACAAACGGACTCAAGATACACACGGACTCAAGACACACACAGAATCAAGACACACATGGACACTGACACGATCCCAAGGTGGAGATAAGGGAGGCAATTTGAGGGGACACAAATGGCATCCTGGACTCAAAACCCCGGGGACAATGACATAGACATTGACACGGACACTAACTAACCTAACCTAACCTAACCTAAGACTAACCTAAGACTCTGACGGACACGGGAACATACGGAATCAAGACACACGCGGAAAGAAGACACACTCAGGAGACACACACGAAATCAAGACACATAAGGAATCAAGGCACAGACGGAATCAAGACAAACACGGAATCAAGAAACACAAGGAATCAAGAAACACAAGGAATCAGGACCCACACGGAATCAGGACCCACACGGAATCAAGACACACACGGAATCAAGACACACACGGAATCAAGACACACACGGAATCAAGAAACACACGGAATCAAGACACACAAGGAATCAAGAAACACAAGAAATCAAGGCACACACGGAATCATGAGACACAAGGAATCAAGACACAAACGGAATCAAGACACACACGGAATCAAGAAACACAAGGAATCAGGGCACACACGGAATCAAGAGACACAAGGAATCAAGACACAAACGGAATCAAGACACACACGGAATCAAGAAACACAAGGAATCAAGGCACAGACGGAATCAAGACACACACGGAATCAAGACACACACGGAATCAAGACACACACGGAATCAAGAAACACACGGAATCAAGACACACTCGGAATCAAGAAACACAAGGAATCAAGGCACAGACGGAATCAAGACACACAAGGAATCAAGACACTCACGGAATCAAGAAACACAAGGAATCAAGGCACAGACGGAATCAAGACACACACGGAATCAAGAAACACAAGGAATCAAGAAACACAAGGAATCAGGACACACACGGAATCAAGACACACACGGAATCAAGACACACACGGAATCAAGACACACACGGAATCAAGAAACACACGGAATCAAGACACACACGGAATCAAGAAACACAAGGAATCAAGGCACACACGGAATCAAGAAACACAAGGAATCAAGACACAAACGGAATCAAGACACACACGGAATCAAGAAACACAAGGAATCAAGGCACAGACGGAATCAAGACACACACGGAATCAAGACACAAACGGAACCAAGACACATTCGGAATCAAGAAACACAAGGAATCAAGGCACAGACGGAATCAAGACACACAAGGAATCAAGACACACACGGAATCAAGAAACACAAGGAATCAAGGCACAGACGGAATCAAGACACACACGGAATCAAGAAACACAAGGAATCAAGACACAAACGGAATCAAGACACACACGGAATCAAGAAACACAAGGAATCAAGACACAAACGGAATCAAGACACACACGGAATCAAGAAACACAAGGAATCAAGACACACACGGAATCAAGAAACACAAGGAACCAAGGCACAGACGGAATCAAGACACACACGGAATCAAGACACACACGGAATCAAGACACACACGGAATCAAGAAACACAAGGAATCAAGACACACACGGAATCAAGAAACACAAGGAATCAAGGCACAGACGGAATCAAGACACAACGGAATCAAGACACACACTGAATCAAGAAACACAAGGAATCAAGACACACAAGGAATCAAGGCACACACGGAATCAAGAAACACAAGGAATCAAGACACAAACGGATTCAAGACACACACGGAATCAAGAAACACAAGGAATCAAGAAACACAAGGAATCAAGAAACACAAGGAATCAAAACTCAACTCAAGACACATACACGGACAGAGATAAAAAATTTAAACATCTAAGGAATGTGCCGTTTTTTTTTATCAAAAAAACAGTTTTAAATTTGTCAACGTGAGAACTGCCAGAAGGTCAATCATCGGCTGTCCAGAGAATCTATCGAACCTGATGCTGCTACAGGAGAGGACAATATGTGCCCTGTAATATGAGCAACCGTTTCGACAGGCTCGAACGCAGGTCTATCCGGATTAAGAATATGTTCTATCCGACTTGGATAGAACATGTTCAAAGTAACATTTCTAACGTGTAAAGAAGAATGAACCTTTTTTTCAACCTATGCGAGACAAATAATTGAATATGCCGCCCCAGCCTTTTTTCCAACAGAGCTGAGAGTTATGAGTTACATAACTACTGGAAAACTACTTGAGCAATTGATTGATGGTTGAGAGGTGGGACCAAAGATCTGAATATCAAACCTAGCAAACACAACTAGGTGAATACAACTAGGTGAGAACAAACTTACAAAAAGCCACAGTTGTAGATGCAAACTCCATTCATAATTTTAAAAGTTGATATGACAGGAAAATAGACCAGGAGTCATTGCTTTAAACAACCGGCGGCTATATTGTCAGCGTTCAAAAACTGATGCTCAGTCCTGCAAGTACAAATAGGTGAGTACACAGAAATATGAAACATGTATGTGTTCCTTCTAAACTAACGATCGGGGATTCCTGGATCGAAACCCGGCCAGGCAGGACTGAAATTATTGGTAGCGTTTCCTATCACCTAATGCCTCTGTTCTCCTAGCAGTAAACAGGTATCCAGGAGTTGTGAGCTTCATGTAGGGTTGCATCCTGGTGAGGGTCAGTCAGGGTCAGTTTAGGTGTTCGATCTTGTGAGGTGGGTGTTGGTTAGGTTAGGTTAGGTTAAGTTTGGTTAGGTTAGGTTAGGTTAGGTTAGGTTAAGTTTGGTTAGGTTAGGTTTGGTTAGGTTAGATTAGGTTAGGTTAGGTTAGGTTAAGTTTGGTTAGGTTAGGTTAAGTTTGGTTAGGTTAGGTTAAGTTTGGTTAGGTTAGTTAGGTTAGGTTTGGTTAGGTTTAGGTTAGGTTAGTTAGGTTAGGTTATGTTAGTTAGGTTAGGTTTGGTTAGGTTAGGTTAGGTTACCTTACCTTGAGGTGCTTCCGGGGCTTAGCGTCCCCGCGGCCCGGTCGTCGACCAGGCTTCCTGGTTGCCGGACTGATCAACCAGGCTGTTGGACGCGGCTGCTCGCACCCTGACGTATGAGTCACAGCCTGGTTGATCAGGTATCCTTTGGAGGTGCTTATCCAGTTCTCTCTTGAACACTGTGAGGGGTCGGCCAGTTATGCCCCTTATGTGTAGTGGAAGCGTGTTGAACAGTCTCGGACCTCTGATGTTAATAGAGTTCTCTCTCAGAGTACCAGTTGCACCTCTGTTTTTCAACGGGGGTATTCTGCACATCCTGCCATGTCTTCTGGTCTCATGTGATGTTATTTATGTGTGCAGGTTTGGGACCAGCCCCTAGGTTAGGTTAAGTTTGGTTAGGCTAGGTTAAGTTTGGTTAGGTTAGGTTAAGTTTGGTTAGGTTAGTTAGGTTAGGTTTGGTTAGGTTTAGGTTAGGTTAGTTAGGTTAGGTTAGGTTACCTTTGAACCTTTTCCAGTTTAGTCTTATGCTTGACTAGATGTGGACTCCATGCTGGAGCTGCATACTTCAGGATTGGTCTGACATATGTGGTATATAATGTTCTCAAAGATTCCTTTCAGTGTGTGTGTATTTTATAAGAAAGTGACACATAAACATGTGTGTGAATGAATATGTACACCAATTAATAGTGAATGGGCTGCCATGTGTGAGTATTAATGTATACTATGGGCCACACTCACTGAAATATGTTGTCTGTGTGTGTACATACGTGTAATTGGAGTGACTTATCCACGTGAATTTATCTGTGTGTGTATATATCCAATATGAGTGATCCTTGTCATAATTGTGTCAGTTTCTGCAATTTGACTGTCGAGACTGTATGTATGTTTGTATATATAGATATATGTGTGTGTGTGTATGTGTGTGTGTGTGTGTGTGTGTGTGTGTGTGTGTGTGTGTGTGTGTGTGTACTTACCTAATTGTACTTACCTAATTGGTAAGTACAATTAGGTAAGTACACACACACACACACACACACACACACACACACACACACATACACACACACACATATATCTATATATACAAATAGATATACACACACATATATATGTGTGTGTGTGTGTGTGTGTGTGTGTGTGTGTGTGTGTGTGTGTGTGTGTGTGTGTGTGTGTGTGTGTGTGTGTGTGAGTGTGTGTGTATATGTGTGTGCGCGCGCGCGCGCACGAATGTCGCGCTCTGAAATATGTACCTATGATTATTAGAGTATACCATTCGAGAAAAAATGTCTAACTATTTATCGGTCCATTCTCTCTCTGTGCCGGCCTTCCTGCTAAAACTTGTCCACTCATTATGCTGTTGAATATCTATCTCCAATGGTCATTTACCGTTAATTAATATATTATTAAGCAGATAAAGTCCTTTACAAATCTCTTCACCTTTTAAAGCACATATCTTTCTTCTAACATGAATCACAATAACTCATATACTTTCATCAGTTCCAAACACTTTTCTTATTCCTTCCTAAACATCTTTCCTTATATAACCTATCTCCACAAATTAATATCTTAATGATTAACTAGCAACTCCATGCCTCTCCCTCAGGTCCCCCCTCTGCTGCTCCCTGGGCCCCCACCCCCTACCAACACCCTACCCCCCAACCGAGGCCCAAATATAACTACCCCTATACCACAATTACCAGAGACCAACCCCCCCCTTTCCCCAACCCCCGCCTAACAGAGAAAATGGCCGCCACAACGCTATACTTACCCAGCCGAACCGTTCGTTCGCGTATGTACTATTTATTGTTGAAAAAACTTAGAATAAAGCAAACCGGATTTTCATTCCCTAGTAAACACATATATATATGTATACAAAACGAGGCCTAGATTAGCACATATTAGGTATTGGATTGCTTGTTTACCATTCACAAACTCATTTGGACACACACACACACCACACTAAATATTAAATAATACCCTTTAAACACACACACACACACACACACACACACACACACACACACACACACACACACACACACACACACACACACACACACACCACACACACACACACACACAGACACACACACACACACACACACACACACACACACACACGTCAGTTTGCCTAAATTCTCCAATATTCATTCATGAAACTGCCTCACTGGACTGCAACCTCATCGAATAAGCTGTTATGAATTTCTATCTGTCAACACAAACTCACAACTTCACACGTCAATCATTGCAAATGTTGATAAATAGACACTAACTAACCTTACTACGAGATATAAATACAAGTGCAAAATTTGATTCAGAAGGCAACTCCAGCGTGGCCTAGTCGGATAGAACATGTTCTTAATCCGGATAGACCTGCGTTCGAGCCTGTCGGAACGGTTGCAAGTACAGGGCACAGATTTATCTGTGTGTCCCCTCCTGTAGGAGCATCAGTTTCGATAGATTCTCTGGATAGCTGAAGATTGATTGACTGACCCCTTAGAATGTGGGGAAGGGTTGAAATCCGGGGGCCCACGGACGGATACCTGGATCCACTGACCTCGGGCAGGTCTTTCAATTCACCTGGATTTCAGGTGGGGAGAAGGGAGGCAATTTGGGTCGACACAAATAGCTTCCTGGACCCAAAACCCCAAAGACACCCGGACACACACAGGACTCAAGACACACGCGGAATCAAGACACACACGGACTCAAGACACACGCAGACTCAAGACACACACGGACTCAAGACACACGCGGACTCATGACACACACGGAATCAAGACACACGCGGACTCAAGACACACGCGGAATCAAGACACACACGGACTCAAGACACACGCGGACTCAAGACACACACGGACTCAAGACACACACGGACTCAAGACACACACGGATTCAAGACACACGCGGACTCAAGACACACACGGAATCAAGACACACACGGAATCAAGACACACATGGACACTGACACGATCCCAAGGTGGAGATAAGGGAGGCAATTTGAGGGGACACAAATGGCATCCTGGACTCAATACCCCAGGGATAATGACAGGGACACGGACACGGATACGGACACTCATAGACTCTAACGGACACGGACACACGGAATCAATACACGTACTCAAGACACACACGGACTCAAGACACACACAGAATCAAGACACAAACGGACTCAAGATACACACGGACTCAAGACACACACAGAATCAAGACACACATGGACACTGACACGATCCCAAGGTGGAGATAAGGGAGGCAATTTGAGGGGACACAAATGGCATCCTGGACTCAAAACCCCGGGGACAATGACATAGACATTGACACGGACACTAACTAACCTAACCTAACCTAACCTAAGACTAACCTAAGACTCTGACGGACACGGGAACATACGGAATCAAGACACACGCGGAAAGAAGACACACTCAGGAGACACACACGAAATCAAGACACATAAGGAATCAAGGCACAGACGGAATCAAGACAAACACGGAATCAAGAAACACAAGGAATCAAGAAACACAAGGAATCAGGACCCACACGGAATCAAGACACACACGGAATCAAGACACACACGGAATCAAGACACACACGGAATCAAGAAACACACGGAATCAAGACACACAAGGAATCAAGAAACACAAGAAATCAAGGCACACACGGAATCATGAGACACAAGGAATCAAGACACAAACGGAATCAAGACACACACGGAATCAAGAAACACAAGGAATCAGGGCACAGACGGAATCAAGACACACACGGAATCAAGACACACACGGAATCAAGACACACACGGAATCAAGAAACACACGGAATCAAGACACACTCGGAATCAAGAAACACAAGGAATCAAGGCACAGACGGAATCAAGACACACAAGGAATCAAGACACTCACGGAATCAAGAAACACAAGGAATCAAGGCACAGACGGAATCAAGACACACACGGAATCAAGAAACACAAGGAATCAAGAAACACAAGGAATCAGGACACACACGGAATCAAGACACACACGGAATCAAGACACACACGGAATCAAGACACACACGGAATCAAGAAACACACGGAATCAAGACACACACGGAATCAAGAAACACAAGGAATCAAGGCACACACGGAATCAAGAAACACAAGGAATCAAGACACAAACGGAATCAAGACACACACGGAATCAAGAAACACAAGGAATCAAGGCACAGACGGAATCAAGACACACACGGAATCAAGACACAAACGGAACCAAGACACATTCGGAATCAAGAAACACAAGGAATCAAGGCACAGACGGAATCAAGACACACAAGGAATCAAGACACACACGGAATCAAGAAACACAAGGAATCAAGGCACAGACGGAATCAAGACACACACGGAATCAAGAAACACAAGGAATCAAGACACAAACGGAATCAAGACACACACGGAATCAAGAAACACAAGGAATCAAGACACAAACGGAATCAAGACACACACGGAATCAAGAAACACAAGGAATCAAGACACACACGGAATCAAGAAACACAAGGAACCAAGGCACAGACGGAATCAAGACACACACGGAATCAAGACACACACGGAATCAAGACACACACGGAATCAAGAAACACAAGGAATCAAGACACACACGGAATCAAGAAACACAAGGAATCAAGGCACAGACGGAATCAAGACACAACGGAATCAAGACACACACTGAATCAAGAAACACAAGGAATCAAGACACACACTGAATCAAGAAACACAAGGAATCAAGACACACAAGGAATCAAGGCACACACGGAATCAAGAAACACAAGGAATCAAGACACAAACGGATTCAAGACACACACGGAATCAAGAAACACAAGGAATCAAGAAACACAAGGAATCAAGAAACACAAGGAATCAAAACTCAACTCAAGACACATACACGGACAGAGATAAAAAATTTAAACATCTAAGGAATGTGCCGTTTTTTTTTATCAAAAAAACAGTTTTAAATTTGTCAACGTGAGAACTGCCAGAAGGTCAATCATCGGCTGTCCAGAGAATCTATCGAACCTGATGCTGCTACAGGAGAGGACAATATGTGCCCTGTAATTGCAACCGTTTCGACAGGCTCGAACGCAGGTCTATCCGGATTAAGAATATGTTCTATCCGACTTGGATAGAACATGTTCAAAGTAACATTTCTAACGTGTAAAGAAGAATGAACCTTTTTTTCAACCTATGCGAGACAAATAATTGAATATGCCGCCCCAGCCTTTTTTCCAACAGAGCTGAGAGTTATGAGTTACATAACTACTGGAAAACTACTTGAGCAATTGATTGATGGTTGAGAGGTGGGACCAAAGATCTGAATATCAAACCTAGCAAACACAACTAGGTGAATACAACTAGGTGAGAACAAACTTACAAAAAGCCACAGTTGTAGATGCAAACTCCATTCATAATTTTAAAAGTTGATATGACAGGAAAATAGACCAGGAGTCATTGCTTTAAACAACCGGCGGCTATATTGTCAGCGTTCAAAAACTGATGCTCAGTCCTGCAAGTACAAATAGGTGAGTACACAGAAATATGAAACATGTATGTGTTCCTTCTAGACTAACGATCGGGGATTCCTGGATCGAAACCCGGCCAGGCAGGACTGAAATTATTGGTAGCGTTTCCTATCACCTAATGCCTCTGTTCTCCTAGCAGTAAACAGGTATCCAGGAGTTGTGAGCTTCATGTAGGGTTGCATCCTGGTGAGGGTCAGTCAGGGTCAGTTTAGGTGTTCGATCTTGTGAGGTGGGTGTTGGTTAGGTTAGGTTAGGTTAAGTTTGGTTAGGTTAGGTTAGGTTAGGTTAGGTTAAGTTTGGTTAGGTTAGGTTTGGTTAGGTTAGATTAGGTTAGGTTAGGTTAGGTTAAGTTTGGTTAGGTTAGGTTAAGTTTGGTTAGGTTAGGTTAAGTTTGGTTAGGTTAGTTAGGTTAGGTTTGGTTAGGTTTAGGTTAGGTTAGTTAGGTTAGGTTATGTTAGTTAGGTTAGGTTTGGTTAGGTTAGGTTAGGTTACCTTACCTTGAGGTGCTTCCGGGGCTTAGCGTCCCCGCGGCCCGGTCGTCGACCAGGCTTCCTGGTTGCCGGACTGATCAACCAGGCTGTTGGACGCGGCTGCTCGCACCCTGACGTATGAGTCACAGCCTGGTTGATCAGGTATCCTTTGGAGGTGCTTATCCAGTTCTCTCTTGAACACTGTGAGGGGTCGGCCAGATATGCCCCTTATGTGTAGTGGAAGCGTGTTGAACAGTCTCGGACCTCTGATGTTAATAGAGTTCTCTCTCAGAGTACCAGTTGCACCTCTGTTTTTCAACGGGGGTATTCTGCACATCCTGCCATGTCTTCTGGTCTCATGTGATGTTATTTATGTGTGCAGGTTTGGGACCAGCCCCTAGGTTAGGTTAAGTTTGGTTAGGCTAGGTTAAGTTTGGTTAGGTTAGGTTAAGTTTGGTTAGGTTAGTTAGGTTAGGTTTGGTTAGGTTTAGGTTAGGTTAGTTAGGTTAGGTTAGGTTACCTTTGAACCTTTTCCAGTTTAGTCTTATGCTTGACTAGATGTGGACTCCATGCTGGAGCTGCATACTTCAGGATTGGTCTGACATATGTGGTATATAATGTTCTCAAAGATTCCTTTCAGTGTGTGTGTATTTTATAAGAAAGTGACACATAAACATGTGTGTGAATGAATATGTACACCAATTAATAGTGAATGGGCTGCCATGTGTGAGTATTAATGTATACTATGGGCCACACTCACTGAAATATGTTGTCTGTGTGTGTACATACGTGTAATTGGAGTGACTTATCCACGTGAATTTATCTGTGTGTGTATATATCCAATATGAGTGATCCTTGTCATAATTGTGTCAGTTTCTGCAATTTGACTGTCGAGACTGTATGTATGTTTGTATATATAGATATATGTGTGTGTGTGTATGTGTGTGTGTGTGTGTGGTGTGTGTGTGTGTGTGTGTGTGTGTGTGGTGTGTGTGTGTGTGTGTGTGTGTGTGTGTGTGTGTGTGTGTGTGTGTGTGTGAGTGTGTGTGTATATGTGTGTGTGCGCGCGCGCGCGCACGAATGTCGCGCTCTGAAATATGTACCTATGATTATTAGAGTATACCATTCGAGAAAAAATGTCTAACTATTTATCGGTCCATTCTCTCTCTGTGCCGGCCTTCCTGCTAAAACTTGTCCACTCATTATGCTGTTGAATATCTATCTCCAATGGTCATTTACCGTTAATTAATATATTATTAAGCAGATAAAGTCCTTTACAAATCTCTTCACCTTTTAAAGCACATATCTTTCTTCTAACATGAATCACAATAACTCATATACTTTCATCAGTTCCAAACACTTTTCTTATTCCTTCCTAAACATCTTTCCTTATATAACCTATCTCCACAAATTAATATCTTAATGATTAACTAGCAACTCCATGCCTCTCCCTCAGGTCCCCCCTCTGCTGCTCCCTGGGCCCCCACCCCCCTACCAACACCCTACCCCCAACCGAGGCCCAAATATAACTACCCCTATACCACAATTACCAGAGACCAACCCCCCCCTTTCCCCAACCCCCGCCTAACAGAGAAAATGGCCGCCACAACGCTATACTTACCCAGCCGAACCGTTCGTTCGCGTATGTACTATTTATTGTTGAAAAAACTTAGAATAAAACAAACCGGATTTTCATTCCCTAGTAAACACATATATATATATGTATACAAAACGAGGCCTAGATTAGCACATATTAGGTATTGGATTGCTTGTTTACCATTCACAAACTCATTTGGACACACACACACACCACACTAAATATTAAATAATACATACCTTTAAACACACACACACACACACACACACACACACACACACACACACACACACACACACACACACACACACACACACACACACACACACACACACACACACACACACACAGACACACACACACACACACACACACACACACACACACGTCAGTTTGCCTAAATTCTCCAATATTCATTCATGAAACTGCCTCACTGGACTGCAACCTCATCGAATAAGCTGTTATGAATTTCTATCTGTCAACACAAACTCACAACTTCACACGTCAATCATTGCAAATGTTGATAAATAGACACTAACTAACCTTACTACGAGATATAAATACAAGTGCAAAATTTGATTCAGAAGGCAACTCCAGCGTGGCCTAGTCGGATAGAACATGTTCTTAATCCGGATAGACCTGCGTTCGAGCCTGTCGGAACGGTTGCAAGTACAGGGCACAGATTTATCTGTGTGTCCCCTCCTGTAGGAGCATCAGTTTCGATAGATTCTCTGGATAGCTGAAGATTGATTGACTGACCCCTTAGAATGTGGGGAAGGGTTGAAATCCGGGGGCCCACGGACGGATACCTGGATCCACTGACCTCGGGCAGGTCTTTCAATTCACCTGGATTTCAGGTGGGGAGAAGGGAGGCAATTTGGGTCGACACAAATAGCTTCCTGGACCCAAAACCCCAAAGACACCCGGACACACACAGGACTCAAGACACACGCGGAATCAAGACACACACGGACTCAAGACACACGCAGACTCAAGACACACACGGACTCAAGACACACGCGGACTCATGACACACACGGAATCAAGACACACGCGGACTCAAGACACACGCGGAATCAAGACACACACGGACTCAAGACACACGCGGACTCAAGACACACACGGACTCAAGACACACACGGACTCAAGACACACACGGATTCAAGACACACGCGGACTCAAGACACACACGGAATCAAGACACACACGGAATCAAGACACACATGGACACTGACACGATCCCAAGGTGGAGATAAGGGAGGCAATTTGAGGGGACACAAATGGCATCCTGGACTCAATACCCCAGGGATAATGACAGGGACACGGACACGGATACGGACACTCATAGACTCTAACGGACACGGACACACGGAATCAATACACGTACTCAAGACACACACGGACTCAAGACACACACAGAATCAAGACACAAACGGACTCAAGATACACACGGACTCAAGACACACACAGAATCAAGACACACATGGACACTGACACGATCCCAAGGTGGAGATAAGGGAGGCAATTTGAGGGGACACAAATGGCATCCTGGACTCAAAACCCCGGGGACAATGACATAGACATTGACACGGACACTAACTAACCTAACCTAACCTAACCTAAGACTAACCTAAGACTCTGACGGACACGGGAACATACGGAATCAAGACACACGCGGAAAGAAGACACACTCAGGAGACACACACGAAATCAAGACACATAAGGAATCAAGGCACAGACGGAATCAAGACAAACACGGAATCAAGAAACACAAGGAATCAAGAAACACAAGGAATCAGGACCCACACGGAATCAAGACACACACGGAATCAAGACACACACGGAATCAAGACACACACGGAATCAAGAAACACACGGAATCAAGACACACAAGGAATCAAGAAACACAAGAAATCAAGGCACACACGGAATCATGAGACACAAGGAATCAAGACACAAACGGAATCAAGACACACACGGAATCAAGAAACACAAGGAATCAGGGCACAGACGGAATCAAGACACACACGGAATCAAGACACACACGGAATCAAGACACACACGGAATCAAGAAACACACGGAATCAAGACACACTCGGAATCAAGAAACACAAGGAATCAAGGCACAGACGGAATCAAGACACACAAGGAATCAAGACACTCACGGAATCAAGAAACACAAGGAATCAAGGCACAGACGGAATCAAGACACACACGGAATCAAGAAACACAAGGAATCAAGAAACACAAGGAATCAGGACACACACGGAATCAAGACACACACGGAATCAAGACACACACGGAATCAAGACACACACGGAATCAAGAAACACACGGAATCAAGACACACACGGAATCAAGAAACACAAGGAATCAAGGCACACACGGAATCAAGAAACACAAGGAATCAAGACACAAACGGAATCAAGACACACACGGAATCAAGAAACACAAGGAATCAAGGCACAGACGGAATCAAGACACACACGGAATCAAGACACAAACGGAACCAAGACACATTCGGAATCAAGAAACACAAGGAATCAAGGCACAGACGGAATCAAGACACACAAGGAATCAAGACACACACGGAATCAAGAAACACAAGGAATCAAGGCACAGACGGAATCAAGACACACACGGAATCAAGAAACACAAGGAATCAAGACACAAACGGAATCAAGACACACACGGAATCAAGAAACACAAGGAATCAAGACACAAACGGAATCAAGACACACACGGAATCAAGAAACACAAGGAATCAAGACACACACGGAATCAAGAAACACAAGGAACCAAGGCACAGACGGAATCAAGACACACACGGAATCAAGACACACACGGAATCAAGACACACACGGAATCAAGAAACACAAGGAATCAAGACACACACGGAATCAAGAAACACAAGGAATCAAGGCACAGACGGAATCAAGACACAACGGAATCAAGACACACACTGAATCAAGAAACACAAGGAATCAAGACACACACTGAATCAAGAAACACAAGGAATCAAGACACACAAGGAATCAAGGCACACACGGAATCAAGAAACACAAGGAATCAAGACACAAACGGATTCAAGACACACACGGAATCAAGAAACACAAGGAATCAAGAAACACAAGGAATCAAGAAACACAAGGAATCAAAACTCAACTCAAGACACATACACGGACAGAGATAAAAAATTTAAACATCTAAGGAATGTGCCGTTTTTTTTTTATCAAAAAAACAGTTTTAAATTTGTCAACGTGAGAACTGCCAGAAGGTCAATCATCGGCTGTCCAGAGAATCTATCGAACCTGATGCTGCTACAGGAGAGGACAATATGTGCCCTGTAATTGCAACCGTTTCGACAGGCTCGAACGCAGGTCTATCCGGATTAAGAATATGTTCTATCCGACTTGGATAGAACATGTTCAAAGTAACATTTCTAACGTGTAAAGAAGAATGAACCTTTTTTTCAACCTATGCGAGACAAATAATTGAATATGCCGCCCCAGCCTTTTTTCCAACAGAGCTGAGAGTTATGAGTTACATAACTACTGGAAAACTACTTGAGCAATTGATTGATGGTTGAGAGGTGGGACCAAAGATCTGAATATCAAACCTAGCAAACACAACTAGGTGAATACAACTAGGTGAGAACAAACTTACAAAAAGCCACAGTTGTAGATGCAAACTCCATTCATAATTTTAAAAGTTGATATGACAGGAAAATAGACCAGGAGTCATTGCTTTAAACAACCGGCGGCTATATTGTCAGCGTTCAAAAACTGATGCTCAGTCCTGCAAGTACAAATAGGTGAGTACACAGAAATATGAAACATGTATGTGTTCCTTCTAGACTAACGATCGGGGATTCCTGGATCGAAACCCGGCCAGGCAGGACTGAAATTATTGGTAGCGTTTCCTATCACCTAATGCCTCTGTTCTCCTAGCAGTAAACAGGTATCCAGGAGTTGTGAGCTTCATGTAGGGTTGCATCCTGGTGAGGGTCAGTCAGGGTCAGTTTAGGTGTTCGATCTTGTGAGGTGGGTGTTGGTTAGGTTAGGTTAGGTTAAGTTTGGTTAGGTTAGGTTAGGTTAGGTTAGGTTAAGTTTGGTTAGGTTAGGTTTGGTTAGGTTAGATTAGGTTAGGTTAGGTTAGGTTAAGTTTGGTTAGGTTAGGTTAAGTTTGGTTAGGTTAGGTTAAGTTTGGTTAGGTTAGTTAGGTTAGGTTTGGTTAGGTTTAGGTTAGGTTAGTTAGGTTAGGTTATGTTAGTTAGGTTAGGTTTGGTTAGGTTAGGTTAGGTTACCTTACCTTGAGGTGCTTCCGGGGCTTAGCGTCCCCGCGGCCCGGTCGTCGACCAGGCTTCCTGGTTGCCGGACTGATCAACCAGGCTGTTGGACGCGGCTGCTCGCACCCTGACGTATGAGTCACAGCCTGGTTGATCAGGTATCCTTTGGAGGTGCTTATCCAGTTCTCTCTTGAACACTGTGAGGGGTCGGCCAGATATGCCCCTTATGTGTAGTGGAAGCGTGTTGAACAGTCTCGGACCTCTGATGTTAATAGAGTTCTCTCTCAGAGTACCAGTTGCACCTCTGTTTTTCAACGGGGGTATTCTGCACATCCTGCCATGTCTTCTGGTCTCATGTGATGTTATTTATGTGTGCAGGTTTGGGACCAGCCCCTAGGTTAGGTTAAGTTTGGTTAGGCTAGGTTAAGTTTGGTTAGGTTAGGTTAAGTTTGGTTAGGTTAGTTAGGTTAGGTTTGGTTAGGTTTAGGTTAGGTTAGTTAGGTTAGGTTAGGTTACCTTTGAACCTTTTCCAGTTTAGTCTTATGCTTGACTAGATGTGGACTCCATGCTGGAGCTGCATACTTCAGGATTGGTCTGACATATGTGGTATATAATGTTCTCAAAGATTCCTTTCAGTGTGTGTGTATTTTATAAGAAAGTGACACATAAACATGTGTGTGAATGAATATGTACACCAATTAATAGTGAATGGGCTGCCATGTGTGAGTATTAATGTATACTATGGGCCACACTCACTGAAATATGTTGTCTGTGTGTGTACATACGTGTAATTGGAGTGACTTATCCACGTGAATTTATCTGTGTGTGTATATATCCAATATGAGTGATCCTTGTCATAATTGTGTCAGTTTCTGCAATTTGACTGTCGAGACTGTATGTATGTTTGTATATATAGATATATGTGTGTGTGTGTATGTGTGTGTGTGTGTGTGTGTGTGTGTGTGTGTGTGTGTGTGTGTGTGTGTGTGTGTGTGTGTGTGTGTGTGTGTGTGTGTGTGTGTGTGTGTGTGTGTGAGTGTGTGTGTATATGTGTGTGTGCGCGCGCGCGCGCACGAATGTCGCGCTCTGAAATATGTACCTATGATTATTAGAGTATACCATTCGAGAAAAAATGTCTAACTATTTATCGGTCCATTCTCTCTCTGTGCCGGCCTTCCTGCTAAAACTTGTCCACTCATTATGCTGTTGAATATCTATCTCCAATGGTCATTTACCGTTAATTAATATATTATTAAGCAGATAAAGTCCTTTACAAATCTCTTCACCTTTTAAAGCACATATCTTTCTTCTAACATGAATCACAATAACTCATATACTTTCATCAGTTCCAAACACTTTTCTTATTCCTTCCTAAACATCTTTCCTTATATAACCTATCTCCACAAATTAATATCTTAATGATTAACTAGCAACTCCATGCCTCTCCCTCAGGTCCCCCCTCTGCTGCTCCCTGGGCCCCCACCCCCCTACCAACACCCTACCCCCCAACCGAGGCCCAAATATAACTACCCCTATACCACAATTACCAGAGACCAACCCCCCCCTTTCCCCAACCCCCGCCTAACAGAGAAAATGGCCGCCACAACGCTATACTTACCCAGCCGAACCGTTCGTTCGCGTATGTACTATTTATTGTTGAAAAAACTTAGAATAAAACAAACCGGATTTTCATTCCCTAGTAAACACATATATATATGTATACAAAACGAGGCCTAGATTAGCACATATTAGGTATTGGATTGCTTGTTTACCATTCACAAACTCATTTGGACACACACACACACCACACTAAATATTAAATAATACATACCTTTAAACACACACACACACACACACACACACACACACACACACACACACACACACACACACACACACACACACACACACCACACACACACACACACACACACACAGACACACACACACACACACACACACACACACACACACACGTCAGTTTGCCTAAATTCTCCAATATTCATTCATGAAACTGCCTCACTGGACTGCAACCTCATCGAATAAGCTGTTATGAATTTCTATCTGTCAACACAAACTCACAACTTCACACGTCAATCATTGCAAATGTTGATAAATAGACACTAACTAACCTTACTACGAGATATAAATACAAGTGCAAAATTTGATTCAGAAGGCAACTCCAGCGTGGCCTAGTCGGATAGAACATGTTCTTAATCCGGATAGACCTGCGTTCGAGCCTGTCGGAACGGTTGCAAGTACAGGGCACAGATTTATCTGTGTGTCCCCTCCTGTAGGAGCATCAGTTTCGATAGATTCTCTGGATAGCTGAAGATTGATTGACTGACCCCTTGGAATGTGGGGAAGGGTTGAAATCCGGGGGCCCACGGACGGATACCTGGATCCACTGACCTCGGGCAGGTCTTTCAATTCACCTGGATTTCAGGTGGGGAGAAGGGAGGCAATTTGGGTCGACACAAATAGCTTCCTGGACCCAAAACCCCAAAGACACCCGGACACACACAGGACTCAAGACACACGCGGAATCAAGACACACACGGACTCAAGACACACGCAGACTCAAGACACACACGGACTCAAGACACACGCGGACTCATGACACACACGGAATCAAGACACACGCGGACTCAAGACACACGCGGAATCAAGACACACACGGACTCAAGACACACGCGGACTCAAGACACACACGGACTCAAGACACACACGGACTCAAGACACACACGGACTCAAGACACACGCGGACTCAAGACACACACGGAATCAAGACACACACGGAATCAAGACACACATGGACACTGACACGATCCCAAGGTGGAGATAAGGGAGGCAATTTGAGGGGACACAAATGGCATCCTGGACTCAATACCCCAGGGATAATGACAGGGACACGGACACGGATACGGACACTCATAGACTCTAACGGACACGGACACACGGAATCAATACACGTACTCAAGACACACACGGACTCAAGACACACACAGAATCAAGACACAAACGGACTCAAGATACACACGGACTCAAGACACACACAGAATCAAGACACACATGGACACTGACACGATCCCAAGGTGGAGATAAGGGAGGCAATTTGAGGGGACACAAATGGCATCCTGGACTCAAAACCCCGGGGACAATGACATAGACATTGACA